>NC_143568.1:92037500-92220000 GCF_054136105.1 Typopeltis vanoorti
CTCGAAATGGGGAGCTGTTCGAGATATCGAAGTTGGCACGGACGCTGAGATCCCACAATGGAAATCTGGTGAAGTCACCTTTTCCGTCATGATGAAGGTGGAAATTCCGAATTTCGTCAGGATAGGATCGGCCAGGGTAATGGTGAGTTACCCGGGAGTAAAGAGGCAATGCTTTAGATGCGGCGCCCTCACTCATCTAGGGGCCCAGTGCCCGAAGTTAATATGTAAGAACTGCCTAACAGCGGGCCATACAGTAGCACAGTGCCAGTCAGCATGCCTAAAATGTGGCACTAACGGCCATAAGGTGGACACCTGTCCGGACAGAAACCTGCGAAAAATTGGGAGGCAGTATTATGCCCAAGACGGAAGCAACAGCCAAAAATGTCATTGGTGCAGAACAGAATGAGTTCCCTACCCTGAAGGCCGCGCATGAGGGAACAACAAGAAAGAATCATGCCGCCACGTCTGAAACACTGCCGAATACACCAATAGAGAAACCTACAAGCAGGAAAGACAAAAGGCAGAAAGAACCAGCCACCGAGCAAACCGCCACTACAAATGTAGCAACCGAAAATAACCAGCAGCACCAACAAAAAGGAACTATCACTGCAGTCACAATAGACGAAGACACGGAGGCAGTAGATATGGAAATCAACAATGCAGAAAGCACACAAAAGAGGCCAGCTAGCCCTGAAGAAGTAAATATAAAAAAACCAAAACCAGCTGAAGTTGGAAAAATAAAGTCAACTTCAGAACCCACAAAGTTCCCTCACGCAAAGGCCAATGCACCTATATTGCATCTCTTAAAAGATTTCCCCGAGGAGGAGGCGAGACTACGAAAAGCAATAGAAACATTCGGAGACATTCAACTGATACTCACAGGACAAAACGGGCCAAGAGTCGTCAGTGCAGAATGGAACGACGTGTTTGTCGATAATATAGATGAAATCACTCCTGAAAAGATCATTGGTCTTATCGATGCAGAGGACGACGTGGGACTAGCACTGCACAGAGGCCTCTACATGCTAAACCACGTCCGTGGAGACAAATTAGCAGATCTCATCATTAAAACCCACAATAATAGACAGCAGGAGGATTTAAACCTCGCCTAACAAGTCAGTCGACTCCTAGTATCGATCTGCCAGAGGGAAAAAAAAAAAAAAATATGGTTTGCTTTTTCTTCTTTTTGTCCTCTTTCAGATTAGAATTTTTGTTGTAAAAAAGGTCTATGTCTATTCCACACAGGAGGGGGTATCCTGAGAACCTGGGCTGCGAAGGCTTACACCGAGGCGGTGCAGCTCCTTGTGGGCTGCATCACCCAGGCCAGGCTCTGCCCCCGCTCTTCTCAGTATTAAACTGGTCATTCCGGTTGAAATTTCAGAATTTTCCTAGTTTCTTGCAAAGTGTTATATGTAATTTTAAAGGTTATTTACCAGTTCCTCTTTTTCATGTGGTGCTTCTTTCATTTGTTTTTCCCCACTTTCCTCGGGCAGACACCTGAAGAAGTGACTGACCGGGGAAAGCTGAAAAGAACGGATGGAGGGAGATAATGTCGGAGATCTGCTTGGTGCTGACATTTAAGTCAGGCCAAGTAGATCGACTGAGGCCTCTTTTAACTATCTACTGCTATCCACTCTATCTTTCTCCTCCTCTCTCACTATCAAGCTGACTCTCAGCACAACCTTTTTAAATCTAAAGAGGCCAGTGATGAAAGGCATGAACTCCCATTCGAAACCGGTCTGGGTAGTGGCCCCTTGCCTTTAATACAAAACATCATACATCCCCTTCTTGGAGATGTGTTTTAGCATTAAGGGTAAATATTAAGATTAGTGATCAGAGCTTGCTCCACGTCTACCACGAGTTGCCTTGGTCTTGCACTACCTGTGGGATCAGCTAGTCTTGCATAAATTGCAGGCGCAAACTTGACATTTTATCTCTTTGCTTACTTGGGAAAAAATGGAGTAAAACCAGGTTTAAAATTGCTTGGTATCTTTAACATAACTATACCCAAGTTAAAAATACTTTCTACATATATATATATATTATAATATACCTTATGGCCGACTCTAATGATTTTTATCATCTTGCAATCTGAATGTAAAACCAATTGCCAAGATTGGATTTATATACAGTGTATATAAATTGTTCATAGTGTGTGTTTGTGTTGGAAGGGACGGGAATTACCTTTCGGAAAGTACACACAAAAATCAGGTATATTTGTATGGCACATCTATATAGGTATCATGTAATATTATATTATAATAATAAATTACTCGAGGCTATTCTACACCAACCAGTTCACCGTAACGCACGTTACTTTATGTACGTTATATATATATATATATATATATATATATATATAACGTTTATTCAATGTTTATTATTAATAAATTAATAATAAACATTATTAATTTTTTATTAATAAAAAATAATGTTTTTATTATTCATTTTTATTAAATGAATAATAAAAACATTGCCACCAATTGGTGAGAGTGATCCTAGGGTCTTGACTTGGGAGGTGGCTAAAGGTGTGGAATTTACAATTAAGAAAGGTTACATGTGGAATTATTTGGCTGGTAAGTATGACAAGCTTAGGAGTTTGATTGGTTCAGTGTCATGGCATGTACAGCTGCAAGGGCTAGAAGTTCACAGTGCATGGGAGGCGGTTAAGAAGTGTTTGCATGAAGCAATGGCTGACTGTATGCCTAGAGTCCGAATAATAAATTGAGTAGGAGTTACATGGATGAATAACACCATTAAGCTTGAGCTGCAAAAAAAGAAACAGCTATAGAAGGTATTTAAGGAGAAAGGTGACCGGCAGGCACATGAACAGTATAAAACCCAGGCCAGAAGGTTAATGAGTGTGGTAAGAAAAGCAAAAAAGGATTACGAAAGAACATTGGCCATGCAGGCTAAAGAGTTCCAAACAGTTTTTTCGATATGTTGCAAGTAAAAGAAGAAATGTATACGGCAGATTAATTTTAAAGAATGCCGATGGTAGGGAGGTAACCGAATCAGTTGATATAGTAGAATTACTGAGTGAGCACTTTGCAAGAGTATATCATCCATGTGGTGACATTGCAGAAATGGAAGAACAAACAGCTTATACGGGAAATTGTGGTGAATGAAGTGAAGGTGAATAGTCTATTACAAAACCTCAATGTCAACTCATCTGTGGGATTAGATTGTATATCAGCTCATGTCGTATGAGAAGCGGCTAAAGAATTGTCAGTGCCTTTGACCATCTTGTTTAATTTGAGTCTCGGGTCTGGGTTAGTCCCGAGGGGGTGGAAAGAGGGGAAAATATTTCCACTGCATAAAGGAGGTTCCAAGACTGCTGTTGAAAATTATAGGCCGATCAGCATATCAGGAATTGTTGTCAAGGTCTTGGAGAAAATAGTCAAGAGGAAAATACAAGATTGGATAGATGAAAACGGGATACTCTATGGGGGACAGCATGGTTTTGTAAAGGGTAGATCATGCCTCAGTAACTTGCTCACGTTCTATAACACAGTGACGGCTGAACTGGATAAGAGCAATGGGTTTACAGTGATTCTACTGGACCTTGCTAAAGCCTTTGATAGGATACCACATGGAATTCTAATCAGTAAACTGCAGCATATGAGAATAGATATAGGGTTGGTGAGATGGATAGGAGGATGGTTGATGGGGAGATATCAGAGAGTGGTTTATTCAGGAGTAGAGTCCAAAAGACGGCCTGTGATTAGCAGTGTGCTGCAGGGTTCTGTTCTTGGACCGCTACTATTTAATTTGTTCATTAACGATATAGGAAAGGATCTGAGAGGAACTGTGCATCTGTTTGCGGATGATGCAAAGTTAGGTTGAGCAATAGTGAATGCTCAGGATGTCAAAATTTTGCAGAATGATTTGGATTGTTTGGAGGACTGGGCTAAGGAGAATGGATGTCAATTTAATGTGGAAAAATGTAAGGTTTTGCATTTTGGGGTGAAAAGATTAGCAGCAGTATATCACATTGGTGGACCTGTACTCCAGGAGATTGACGAGGCCAGGGATTTGGGAGTGTTGGTGGATAGGGAGTTGAAGTTTAGGGGACACATCACAAAAGTGGCTAAATCAGCTCATCAAATCACTTGGTTGCTGAAAAACACTTTAATGCGCAGAGACAAACAGGTTATTGTTTCTTTGTATCGAGCATTGATAGGACCCCATCTAGACTACTGTGCCCAGATATGGGCATCAGGGTTTCTTCTCGATGGGGAGGAGGTGGAGAGGATCCAGAGACGAGTGACCAAGATGATAGCAGTACTATGGAATGAACCTTATGAGAACAGGTTGAAGATTTGTGGGCTGCAGAAATTGGTTGATAGGTGGAAAAGGGGGTGATATGATTGAGACATTCAAATTACTGAAGGGCTTCTATAAGATTAATTCAGAAGATATTTTTGAGAATAGGACTGGTAGTGGGAGGACTAGGGGCCATCCATGGAAGCTTGGTAAGTGTGTGGTTAGCAAGGGTGTTAGAGCTAGGTTTTTTACTTGGAGAGTGGAATAAGCTGCCAGAGTCTGTTGTGGTTGCCATGACTGTAAATGAGTTAAAGGAGAAGTATGATAGATACTGTGTGAATGTTGAATAGTTATTCTTGACATGATGTTGGGCCTCTTTCAATGAGTCTAAGGACTCCTTGGAGCTGCCCGTAATAATAATAATACATTGTTTTAACTTTTTGTAATATTTCTGGTGTGTATTGAGAGGGGTGGCAAACTCAGGAACCTCCCTGGGCAGCAACAGCTCTAGCTACGCGACTGGATGAAAATATATTTGAAATAGGCCAAAGAAGATTGGTCTACCGGGTATAACGAGAGATTGAAGCTGTGCCATCTATAGAGTTCATGAATAGGAGACACACGCACATATGTGTGAGAGAGACAAAGCAGCCCTTCAGAACACATGCAATTTACACAAAAAATACTAGTGGTGGTGGTGGTTGTGGGCAGAAGATGGCATTAATGTGTAGATCAGTGGCGCACTCATGATTTAATTTTGGAGGTGGCCGAGCACTCAAGATTTAATCTTGGGGGGGGGGGGGAAAGTTGAGTAGACTATTTGAGAATACACACTACGCATTGCATACGAGCTATGACTGAGCATCTGCAGTGATCGTCAATACGTGATACCCATGATCTCCTCTGGCCCGGCTCGGGCAAATGAAGTAGCGCCCAAGCACTACTTCATTCGCTTTGCGTTCACAGTGGCCAGGATTCCTGAATGCTATAGGGTATTCCCACCTTATGTGATCGCTAATACATAAGTAGCATAGAAAGAGAAGACAACATAAATTTAAAAAAAAAATAATAATTTTAATTAGGAAAATATTTTTGGAAATTTTTCTAGTGCTTTTTTCTTTTTCTTTTGGGGGTGTTCAGGGACCCTTGGCCCCCCTCCTTGGGTGCACCAATGATGTAGATGATTATGGTAGTAGAGGATCAGTGTTGTTGCTGGATGAAGTGATGGAGACAGAGAGTTGTAGAGTAGGTGTCCTGCCTCGATGAGTCTTTGGTCTCCACGGTAACAATTTCAATATGTTTATTTTTGGGGATGCTTAAGGATCAAAGCTGTATAACTGAACGCAGAGAACCGACCAGGGCTTCTGACCTAATGTCCAATCCTCACCTTCTCGTGGTGCACCCTGTTGGGTATCTACTTGGATACTGAACGAATGAGGATGGGCTGGCAATTTGAGATTTAGCCAACCAAATTGTATTCTTATTGGTTAAATCAAAATAAAAAATGATGGTACAACATGACAAAATTTCATGCCGGCTGGGGTGTCACCTGGTTAAACAAGGCCCCTATTGTTTTCGCCAAGGAACCAGGGCGAACAGCGAAAAGTCAGCTACTGGGACAAATCTGAAAACACACCCCATCTCAACATCACCAGAGTTAAAGATTGGTACTATCAACGTAAGAAGCCGCCTGAATGGCAAAGAAATCGAGCTAGCTGAGGAATTAGATAAGTAATAGATCGACATAATAGGGGTGACTGAAACAAAAAAGACAAAAACTGGTGAGATCTTTCTAAGCAATAAATACAAAATGTTATATTCAGGCAATGAAAATCAAGGAAAAGAAGGAGTAGCCATAGTATTCAACACAAAATACAAGGCTAATCTTCTTGAATAGCAGTCAGTCTCACGTAGAGTAATGTGGGAAAATATGAGAATTGGGAACTGGACAATGAGACTTATATTTGTGCCTATGGTCCCACAAAGGTTCTACTAAGGTAGAAGTGGAGGAATTTTTTGAGGTTCTAGAGAAAGCTACTGACACAATGAAAAAGGAAAAGTTGGTCATTGTTGGGGATCTAAATAGCAGAGTAGGAAGTGATTGTCAGACATACAAAAATGTTTTGGGAAAATTTGGAGAAAAGAAGAAAGCTAATAATAATGGCAAATACCTGTTGGGTTTCTGCCCAGGACATGGACTGGTTATTACTCACACCATGTTCCAACATAAAAATGTGTACAAATTCACATGGAGAGAAGAGGCAAGGAATAAGAAAAGTCTCATTGACTATGTTATTGTTGCTAGTGATGTTTTCTCCTTGGTGCATGACACCGGAGTGTACAGAGGATTTGAAATTGGATGCGATCACTATTTAGTCTTGAGCAGGAGAAAATTGAATTTCATATTGAAAAGAATAACATGTAAGAAAGTTTTAAAGTGAATAAAAGTTGAGCAGCTCTCAGATGTGAACTGTAGACTGAAATACACAAAGATTATTGAAGAAAAAATGAAAGAGTTTGAGAACAGGAATCAAACCTTGGAGATTCAGTGGCAAGCTTTGAAGAAAGCCCTCATTGATTCAGCTAGAGAGGCATGTGGCGAAGTTGTCTGCAAGGATAGAAAAATTAGAACTCCATGGTGTACACAAGAAGTTAAAGAGGCAGTGAATGAAAAGAAGACAGCATATCAAAAGTTCCTGGCAAATAAGTCAGCTTGTGCTCTTAGAGAATACAGAGACAAATGCAAGAATGCAAAACACTGTGTAAAACTAGCTAAACAAATGATTGTCATGGGAGGACTTTGGCAAGAATTAGAAAATAAATATCAAGAAGGTGGCAAAATATTCTGGAGGTTGAAGAAGAAGCTTAGGAATGGAGGAAAGAGTGCTGTAAAAGGAGTTAGAGATGATAAAGTTGACGTGAAAACGGGAGAAAAAGATATCCTTGAAGTATGGAGTAATTACTTTGAAAAACTGCTAAATGAAGCAAGCAGTGATGACAGCACAGTGATAAAAAACACTGACCAGGCATGCAGTCAGGAATACATATCCATACTTGAAGTAGAAAAAGTCATCAAAGGCTTGAAATGTGGAAAGGCAGCAGGAGTAGATGATATTTGACCAGAAATGCTTAAGTATGGTGGTATAAAAGTCTTACAGTGGCTGCACTGCGTAGTTCAGAAAGCCTGGACAGAGGGACGAATTACCGATAATTGGAGTAGAGTTCTCATAGTACCCATATATATAAAGGGAAATAAAACTGAATATGAGAATTACAGAGGTATTTCCCTACTGTGTGTTCCTGGCAAGATCTATGCAAGTATACTTGAGAAACAGTTGAGAATTGTGGAAGAAAAGCTTGGTGAAGAACAAGCTGGATTGAGGCCAAATAGAGGCTGTCAGGATCAGATCTTCACTTTACGACAAATAGTCGATAAAGCATGGGAATATAACAAAGATCTGTATTTAAATTTTGTCATTTTGGAAAAGGCATATGACAAGGTGCCAAGAAAGAAGCTATTCAAGACGCTACAGTTGTGTGGTGTCAGTGGGGCATTATATGAAGCATTACTTAGTCTTTATTTGAGTTGTAAGTCAGCAGTTAGGATTGAACGAAGTATGGGAAGATGGTTTAATGTTAAATCTGGTGTGAGACAAGGATGTACATTATCCCCTCTGCTATTCGTTATCTATATGGATCACATTATGAAGGAAAGTGGTATTAAACTTGATATCAAAATTGGAGATGTTAATATCAGCTCTTTGTTTTATGCGGATGATGTTATACTTCTAAATAAATCCGCTCAAGTCTGCAAGATTCTCTGACTAAATTGAATAACTGTTGTAATAGGTATAATATGACGGTCAGCAATAAAAAGACAAAGACAATGAAAATAGGCAGAATCATTGAAAATGTCAACTGTGTTTTGAATGGAGAACCTGTGGACAAGTAAAACATTTCAGCTACTTAGGCACGATTTTTTGTGAAGATGGTAAATTAAATATAGAAATAGACAACAGAATCAGCAAAGCTGGTATGGTGGGAAGTCAATTGAATAAATTCATATGGAATAAGAGAGAAATTAGTCGGAACACTAAATTAGCTGTATACAAGACTGTGTTCAAACCATTTTAACTTATGGATCTGAGAGCTGGGTCAGAAGTAAAACACTTGATCAAAGACTAGAGACCACAGATATCAGAGTCCTGAGAAAGATTAGAGGCGTGAACAGATGGCATCAATATCATATTAAAAACGAGGATATTAGGAAAGAACTTGACATTGTCAGCATCCAGGAATGCGTTAGCAGAGCTAATCTCAGGTGGTATGGTCACTTAAACAGAATGGGTGAGGAAAGATTAGCAAAACTAGTGTTCTCTGCTAGGTTGGCAGCAAAACGACCCAGAGGAAGACCAAGATATAGGTGGATTGATACAGTACAAAGTGCCTTAGACGATAGAAATATAAGATCTGATAATGTTGGAGTCTTGACAAGTAACAAACTGATTTGGAGGAAAATTGTAGATAGGAAGTTTGTCATGATGTAATTTTTTTTCATATAGTACTATCATATCCTGTACACCCCTTGAGGGTACATGGCAGGAATTTGATGATGATGATGATATATATTGATAAGGGAAAAAAAGCCGGGTTTATGTGGAAGAGTTTTTCCTAGAATAGAGAACAAGAAGCCATTCCTAGAAACTGTATAAAGAGGGTTGGAGTAAGGAGTGAGGAGTAGGTTTTTGCATGGTGAGTTGGTTAGTGGAATCTGTTTCTCAAGAGTGGTGAGCGAGTTTAAACTGCAGTTCTGTGGTTTTTATTATTTTTATCATTATTATTTTTTATGTGATAGTGGGAGCCTCATGCAATGAGCTTTTATACTTCATGGAGGTCTAATGTTAATAATAACAGGCATATGAGCCAGAGAACACATACAGTTAACCAGCATAATACACTGGTTTCATGGACCTGCTGCTTCAGCTGTTATTCCACCTCCTCCCTCAAAAGACACATCTCATTTATATTTTCTGTTTTCCATGTCACATAGTTCATTTTGGTGACCATGTGTTAAATGAATTAGCACATGTATTTCTATCACTTCTTCTTAGACTTGTTAAAACACAATCTATTGTCTTACAGTTCAGCTTTTTATTTATTGAATACTAACTTTTCTTTCTGCACCTTCTGTCACTTTTTCCCTCCTTTTTCAGAAATGTATAGTTATTTCAGTTGTTTCATTTCAGCTGAAAATTTTCAACTTCAGAAATACCCTAATACCCTCTCTCTCACATTGAAGGTTTTCCTCCACTCTTATGAGAAGGCAGCAGGAGAGCACATGCACTTAACAGACATAATACATTTACATCATGACCTTGGTTGTCTTTATGATTATAGTCAATCTCCCATTTGATAACCAAAACAGAGTAACTAATTCTTTTTCCTTTCCTTTAGTGTTACATAGTGATCAGCATTCATTTTACACAAATTATGAACTCTACAACCATGTTGGAAATAATTATTTTAATTTCCTGACGACCTTCATATTAAGGTCATCATCTGGAGTACACACACACACATACACACACACACATATATATATATATATATATATATATATACACAGGTTATATTGCATTTCACACAGTATGCTAAAGAGACAATGATTTGATCAATGGTTATTCTACTGGCCTGACTTCTAGTGAAAAATAAAATAAAATTACAATAAATAAATGAAATAAAATAAATTAACTAGATCTAAGCAATATTCTATTTAAGACAACATCAGAAAAGCTTTCTTTCATATAGATAGTTTTATTACAGCAAAAACGGTGTCCCAATTTAACATGACAGTTGTTATATTAGATTTAAGATCCTGGATTACCTATAGTCCTATTTATACTTAACTCTTAGGGAGAAAGGTTATGTGAGTAGAATATGTGCCTTCCATATTCTTGGGATTTTACATCACACATCTTGACCGTAGTTATTATATTTAATGTGTCATTTATGTTCCTCTTTTCTGATAGGAATTGTGTGTGTTTCCCCTATAGACAAATTACAGGTACAATGAATATGGTATACTCCAGGGTGGACCAGGATCTTAAATCTAATATAACAATTGCCATGTTAAATTAGGACATCATTTTTGCTGTAATAAAACTATCTATATTAAAGAAAGTTTCTCTTATGTTGTCTTAAATAGAATATAGCTTTGATGGAGTTATTTTATTTTATTTAATTTTAGTTTAATTTAACCACCCAACCAGCCAAGACATAAATATACATCCAGGTTACCATGGATACGAAGTGCATATTAAAATTGTAATACCATTGATATTACATTGAAATATATGATGGATACAAAGTGTAGAGGAGTGATGCATTTTATCCACATTGATGGCGACATGGTTAATTTTATTTTTCACTAGAGGTTTTCTAGTGAAAACCTCTTTCAGTCCAGTAGAATAACCATTGATCAAATCATTGTCTCTTTAGCATACTGTGAAATGTAATATAGCTTGTCTCTGTATATATATGCATATACTCCAGATGATGACCATATTATGAAGGTCAAAACATTGGGAAATTAAAATAAAATAATTATTTCTAACACGTTATGGACTCTACGGTTGTAGAGTCCATAATTTGTCTTTAAAAAAAAATGGAAGAGTAACTGGTTCTGAACTCTGCTTTGGATATGAAATGATTTTTCACTACTTTGCACCTCTAGTAAGCAAAATAATGGTCATGGTCACATTGGATAACCTTTCATGTTGAAAATCATCTACCACTGAGATTATTTTTGATAAGCATTTCTGTAGCATGGATGTTCACAGCATGCAGTGATTGATTTCACACTAGGTAGTGAACAGTTTACAGCCTGCTTGGCTGGAAAGCAAAAGCTATCCACTTGGCTAACCAGTCTAGCATATTATTAGACATGATGTAGATTTAATGAAAGGATCTTCTGTGCAAAATTGAACAGATTAATTTTTTTTTTAGTGATTTAATGTTTTTCTGGAGACTTCCACTGTGGAAAATACATTTAAAACATTTGCTACAGAGAAATTTATAAGTTTTGGTATGATTTTTAATGCAATGCTATTAGTAATTGGTTTTAGAAATTACTGTTACTTGAAAATTTTTTTAATAAAATAGTAATTTAGTAACTTTTTTTTATTTTTAGGAGTGTACAACTCATCAGGAAATTTGAAGTAGACCACAAAATTAGTTGCCGATAGTCCTTAATGAAGGCTCATTCTTTTTGAGTTTCATATTATCTTCTTTGGAGCACTGTTAATGGCAACAAAAAAATGCTTTTTGGTGAATTTAATGATCCATCAGAATCAGCCACAAATTCTCTGATTCAAACAACAAACCCTTTGAATCACAGAGAAAAAGAAAGAAATTTCTTTACTACAGAATTAGGTTTTGATTATCAGGGCATGAAAAGTATTTGCAATTTTTCTGAAAATTTTCATAATGCATCTGTAAATACTATTAATATTAAACCTGTGTGTGTTAAAGTTCCTCAGAAATACTTTAAGGATTCAGAAATAGCATCTAGTGGTATGGTTGCTTTTGAAAACTCTAGTGTTTTAAATCCAAAACACCATTTGCCTGCTAATTTAATGCCTAGCACTTTAAATACTTGTGTAAAAGGAATTCCTAACAATTTACATTATGTTAACCAAGTCAGTGAAGCATGTATAGACAATGAATATTCAAAGAATAACGATCTTTCATTTTTTGAAAAAAATTGTTCAGAGGATTCTGAACAGAAGATGCATGATGATAAAGTATCAGCCTATAAATTTGATCTTGTTGGTCATATAATAAATCTTATGGATAATAATGAACCAAAAATTTCTGTAAAAAGTCCAGAACATAAGAACAGTAACATAGCAGCTTCTGTTGAGGAAATGAATACAAAATGTATTCAGTCTTCAAAAAGGAAACTAAATAATCATAAATTGAATGTTTCAGCTCCAGTTTTGAAAAGAAAGCATAAGGAGGTCATAATCGAAAAAGACATCTTAAATGAAGATAAATCGGATCATTCTCTGTCAGTTTCAAAGGAAGAGAATAATCTAGTTATAAATAAAAATATTATTTCGGATGCAGATAATAAACTCCCTTTAATTGAATCATTAAAAAAAATTAAAATGAAATGGATTCAAAAAGACAGGAAAGCAAATTTACTTTTTATAGATGAGAAATCACATCAAACACAGCATGCATTTTTTAAACAGAAAAAACAAACTCAATTAATGTATGTGAACCACAGACTTGTAATAAAAAATAAAAGTTTGAATGTGAATTCCAATCAGTTACCAGAATTATCCAAAAAGTCTAGTGGTGTGGGAAAAAAAAAATATTCATTAGAGAAAAAGCTAAAAAAATTGCATAGTCACAGAAGCTCTGCATTACAGGACATGACATCTGAAAAGGATGAAGACATAAACAGTTTAAATCGTATTTCAAAGGAATTAGTTATGCAGAAGTTTAAACAAGTCAGTACCAGAAATGAGAGGAGAAACATATCTGTGAAAAATGCAGATAGGAAAGAGGATGCAAACAAAATTTGTAATACCAAAAGCTCTGGATACTGTAAGTACAAAAGAAGAAAAAGAAAGCAGAGAAAAATAAAAACCGTACCTTGCCGTAAAAAAAAATCTCGTTCAAGATGGCAGAAAGGTGAATATAAGATAAAAAAAAAGCTATCAGCCTGTACTAATAAACATTCTGTGACTCTTAAAAATAATTCTGATGAGAGCTTTTCATTCAATACAGAACACTTAATAAAAACTGAGCTAGAAATTTCTGAAACACAATCTTTAAAATGTTCTGGAAGTCTTAAAAAGAATTCTGATAAGAACTTTTCATTCAATACAGAATCCTCAATAAAAAGTGACCCAGAAATTTCTGAAACAGAATCTTTAAAGGCTAAATATTTTTCTTGGACGAAAGACTTAATAAAAACATATATGGAGAGTATAAAGAGCAAAACCACAGACAGTTCTGTCACTGGTGCTGAAGATAATAGTTTTGAAAATTCACTTGGAAATATGACTGAAACAAGTAATAAAGCACCATCTGCTGATGGAGATGAATATGTTGTGATCTTTGACAAAAATGATACAAAAGCAAAGAAAACTAATAATGAGTTAGTTGCATCTTTAGATTCTTGGAGAGTTCAACAGTGTATTGGAATGACTAAAGAACAAGTTAATAATTTACAAACATTTGAGGTAAGCAGTGAGGCTTCTAAAGCAACTTCTGTGAACAAAAATTGCAGTAATGTTCATGATTGTGTGCTTTCTAGAGAGAGAAAAGAAAATGTAGATACTTTATTTTCAGACAACCTAAGTATTTTTGGTGGAAATTATAAAGTGAAAAAAAAAATTAATGGGGCATTACTTGTGACTTTTGTTAATGATGATGAAGTAACTGAATATACTAATGGATCCACATCATCTGTTGAAATTGTGCCAGAGAGGAGTGCTATTTCACCACCTGAACTAAAAAGGGATGAGAATGACAAGAACTTAGGCTGTGTTATGCCAGCAAAAGATGAAAAGCAGTCTCTTAAAATGTGCAAAGCAGGAAATATAGCACCTGTGATGGAACCAGCTACTATAAATCTTTCAGTAGAGCCTGAGAAATTTAGAGTTGATTGCAGTAATGCTTTTTTCACTAAATCTGATTCTTCTGATGACGAAATTATGATAATAGAGGATGTTGATCTATGCAAAACTAAAATGCCACTTAAAATTATTTCTCTCGATGATGATAATGAAGGCACTCGAGTAGGAAAAGTGAATTCTGATGATGAAATGATGATAATAGAGGATGTTGATCTATGCAAAACTAAAATGCCACTTAAAATTATTTCTCTTGATGATGATAATGAAGGCACTCGAGTAGGAAAAGTGAATTCTGATGATGAAATGATGATAATAGAGGATGTTGATCTATGTAAAACTAAAATGCCACTTAAAATTATTTCTCTTGATGATGATAATGAAGGCACTCGAGTAGGAAAAGTGAATTCTGATGATGAAATGATGATAATAGAGGATGTTGATCTATGCAAAACTAAAATGCCAGTTAAAATTATTTCTCTTGATGATGATAATGAAGGCACTCAAGTAGGAAAAGTGAAATCTGATTCTGATGATGAAATGATGATAATAGAGGATGTTGATCTATGCAAAACTAAAATGCCAGTTAAAATTATTTCTCTTGATGATGATAATGAATGCACTCAAATAGGAAAAGTAGCTGTAGTACAGGCAAGTGAGAAATTTGTAGAATCTGAAAACGAGAAACATTCTCCTGAAAATGTGTTGAATTCTGTAGCAGATACCGAAGTGGCTAATATGAATTGTCTGAATACCTCAGCTAAATCACTAGGTATACCTACAAACACAAATACGAAGATTCCAAAAATTGAACAAGCCTTTTCTCTATCAGCAGTAGAAAAATCTCCTGTTGGAATATCTTCTGAAAATACAAATACAACCAAAGATAATGAACACAAGTGCCAGAATACTGAGGCTAATATGAATTGTCTGGATACATCAGCTAAATCACTAGTTACACCTAAAAGGATGCCAGAAATTGAATCACTAGTTATACCTACAGACACAAATACTGAGATGCCAAAAATTGAACAAGTCTTTTCTCTATCAGCAGTAGAGAAATCTCCTGCTGGAATATCTTCTGAAAATACAAAGACAACCAAAGATAATGAACCCAAGTGCCAAAATACTGAAGTCAGTTTATTATCTGAAGTCAAAGATTTGCCAAAAGTAAACACTAATCAATTAAATACTCATACTCTAATTAAAAGTGAGCCATCTGTAAATTCTGCATTTGATGAATTAGATGAATATGCTGTATCAAGCATATTGGATCTAGATGATAGCTTACAAGCACATTCTAATCGTAATTCATCAGAAAGCATAAAATATTTATATCGGAGGGAAATGGCAAAACTTAACAGAATATGTCACATAGAAAATAATGTTTCTGATTACACTAGTAATCTGAACAAGTTGAAAATGGAAAAAATACAAACAGTGAAAAGTTTGCAGTTGGCATATTCAGTTCTGTATGAAGGAGAGGGAATTCCATCATCACAAAATTCATCATCCATATCTACTTCTCATACTGCATCAAAGGTGATCCAGATGCCTTCATCAAAACAATTATCACCTGAAAGAAATGCTATAAATAAATATGCTCAGTTATGGAATGAATGTAAATATGGAATGAAACATACTACAAGTAATTACAAACATTTTACTTGTGAGGATGGAAGTATTGCTGGTAGAATTGGAGAAAATTTGAAAACTGTTTGTACTGATGGTGCCGCAGATAGTGCCATACAGTCACCACCATTATCATCTACAATGAATCCTCAGGTAGTTAGTTATAGCATGCAAGAAGCATTTTTGAAGAAGCAGAGAGGACAAGATATACCTGAAATGTTCAAGTCATACAATAAGGATGTGTTACTGCATGATGCAGAACCCAAAAGAGAACATCTTTTGCTAAATCAACCAGGATTTACAAATGTAGTAAATAAGCAAAATGCTTCCAGTATAAGTTTTCAAAATTGTAAACCACATCAAACAGTTTCTTCTACATTACAAAAGACAGCTGTTAATACAAGTGGTGCTATTGGTCCACAATCCTGCTCATCAAATATGCTTAATTCAGGTGTTCCAAAAGAACTAGACCAAAGTAAGATAATGGATTTTTTGACTGGTAACAATCACATTCAGCAAAATACCAAGCACTCATATAGGTTTCCAGGTAACAATGTAAACTGCATTGAAGAACTCTCCAAAAATAATCCTAATTCTGTTAATGCTGCACGTGTTGGACAGTTACAGTGTACTTCAGCACAATCATATAGGTTTCCAGGTAACAATGTAAACTGCATTGAAGAACTCTCCAAAAATAATCCTAATTCTGTTAATGCTGCACGTGTTGGACAGTTACAGTGTACTTCAGCACAATCATATAGGTTTCCAGGTAAAAATGTAAACTGCATTGAAGAACTCTCCAAAAATAATCCTAATTCTGTTAATGCTGCACGTGTTGGACAGTTACAGTGTACTTCAGCACAATCATTTACTCCTGTAGAAAATGTTACTTGTCATACGTCTATAGTGCCATGTACAGTTCCTACAAATGGAAGCACTAGAACTTCTGTTTCTCAAGCATCTGTAACTGATGGTTTCTTTAATCAGGCTTCTAGCAGTCAAGTAATCAATAAACTTCCTTTATTTGTTTCAAATTTGAACAAATTACCAGATCATAACCATCTTACAGGCCTAAACAGTACCACGAATTCTCAATTAAATGCCTCCAACACTGAAAATTTGTGCAGATTAAACGCTAGCAATAAGTTAGCTGGAAACTGTAACAAAAATTCTGCTCTTACATCACCATCCATTACAATATGTCGTTATCCACAGAAGAAAGTATTACCTGATAATGTTAACCAGTATTCAACAGATGGTGTATTATTTCAGGTAAGTTTATTCTGTATATCTGAAGAGAGACTTTTCTTATTTTTTGTCTACTCAGAAAATGATCAAAAAAACTTCCTGTGAGAGTAGTCACAGTAAGTTTTTTTCCAGAGATAAATTTAATGACTGTACTGTGCACCATCTGAATAAACATCTGCAAAGCATTAGAAAAACAAAACAAAAAAAAAGTGTTCAGCAGCTGGCTGCTATTTACTGATTATGAGTTATATAACATTTAATCTTCCATTCTTTTGACCTTGAAATACAGGACCAGCCACTTCCAGTCCTTATGCACTACTATGTTGCTTCACTTAAGTGTTCATTGTTTTGAAGAGCTCATAGGTGATTGTTGGTATAGGAGAGAGCAGATCTACTTAGCCACTAGACAGACTCCAGCTTATGGCCTCACATTATAAGGGCTATTATACAGCCTTTAATTTACCATTAAGTAGATCTTTTATTGTACTTAAAGTATTCCTGGATTATTTGAGTTATCACTGATCATAGTTTTGTTAGACCTGTGGTCATTATACAATTCTGTTAGGTGTTCCTTTCAATAGCCTACATCCAAGAATCAATGGAAAAGGAAAAGAACAATTGTTTACCCTTCCTAGACACCTTAGTCACATGCCTGCCTAATGATACACTTGCCTTCACTGTATACAGAAAACCCACACACACACACACAGGCAGATACATTCACAAACTCTCCCACCACCACCCCTCGCAACAATATGGCATCATTAAAACTTTTACCAAGAGAGCCCACAATCTTTGTTCCAGTGGAACCGCCCTCACTATTGAGCTTAACCACATACACCGAACTTTCCTCTCCAATGGCTACAGCAAACACAGTATCAAAAAAACAATCAGTTCCTCCCCCATTCCCCGTCCCTCTCTTCAACAAGATTTTAAAAATGCCATCACCATACCCTACATCCGAGGCACTTCGGAAAAAATAGCCAAGATACTAAAAAAGTATAACCTACACACAGCATATAAGCCCTACCGCAAACTTGCTACCCTTATCCGTTCTACGAAAGATCAGCTCCCTCCTCTCTCTCTCTGCCTGGAGTTTACAAAGTACCCTGTTCCTCTAAGCTTGCGTACTTTGGACAGACAGGCAGATCAGCATCCATCCGCCTGGAGGAACACAAGTCGTATATAGTTAAACACAACTATGGCCATTCAGGCTTGGCTGACCATGTTTTGGACACCACCCACAGAGTATCATGGAAGAAAACCACCATGCTCCACCACAGCAAATTCAAGAAAGAGAGACTTTTCTTAGAAGCAGCAACAGCTCTCAGAAACCAACCAAATCTTAATAAATACGGTTGCATTAAGCTTCCAAAGATTTGGGAAACACTCATCACCAGAGGTCCCACCTTACATTCCAGGCCACCTACTACCGCCCTTAGAGGGCGCTCCACCTAGATAGGACTTTAGTGTCACCTACGTGGTTGGGCTTAGTATTGTAAGTTTTTGTGTGCATGTTACATTAATTGTTTTTGTAATTCCAGTAGATGTCCTAGTGACTAGGACGAAATATAGGAAGTATTAAATTCTATTTTAATTCTTTTTGAGTGTTGTAAAAAATCCATTAAACCTCCAACATAATGCATTCCACTCACCAACCATTCTCCATGCAAAGAATCCTCTGCCCACACCTTCCTTATACAATCTCCAGCGATGGCCTCTTGTTCTACACCCCTCTCCCATATCTATGAAAACTCTCCTCTATGTCAACTTGATAACAACCCCTGACTAGATTATATGTCTCAATCATATCTCCCTCCTCCTCCTCTTCCTATTCACGAGACTTTGCAATTTACATCTCAATATGTCCTTATACTCCACATTCCAAAGACCACTGACCACCTTTATGAATCCTCTCTGTACCCATTTTCTTGATCCATTTGTTTAGGGTCTTCTTTTCAATATACTGTGCTATATTATTTTGAAATAAATTCATGATATTTCTGTTATTTAACCTGGCATTAGTAAGGTGGAGTGTCACAGACCCAAAAGATATAGAAAGAAATAACTGTGACGCTGCCATCTTATTAACGCCGGGTTAATTTAGCTGTATCCCACTTGAGTGTTTTAAATGTGTTATCTTTTTAACTTTATATTTACAATTTTGCATTATTCCATTTCTGTATCTCTGATTGATCGTTACAAAATCTATATATATATACCATCAGGAGATCTCCATGTATACCTTGCTTTCTTGTTTTGTTCTTTAATCCTCCCACTCTCATTTAATGCTTTCATATAATTGTCATTTTCCCATATTCATTGTTTTTATTTTTCCTCCCATTCATAAAAAGTGTTTGTGATTACCAATTTGTTTTTAAGCAGAACTCAATACACTTATCATTTCTCTCATTTCTTATGCCACATTCACATGGGCAAACAACAGAACTTATTGTTTCCTTTCCTATTTTGGCATTGCAATCTCCCATAATGATTTACATTCTGTCTTTCACTCCTCCAATATCTTGGATAGCTGCCTCTGTTTTCTAATAAAATTCTTCAATTTCTTCATCATCTCCTAATGTGATTGGTGCATAAATGTATAAAATCATCAGTGGTTGTGAATTTGTTTCTATTAAAATTGATGTTATTCTTTCAGATTTTCTATTAATGTTAATAAATGAATGAATCAGAAGTCCTTTTCTATAATGAATGTAATCATTTTCTAGACCCCACTTCCCATAACGTCATATTTCTTTCCATTAGGAAGAGCAGTTAAAAATTCCATATCACCTTTCCAGAATGTCTCTAACAATCCAAACATTTTAATGTCTAATCATTCCATTTCTGTGCACACATTTACTACTTTTCCATGTTGATTCAGTCCTCTCATGTTTCATGTACCACTTTTAAACTTTATACCTGTAATGTTACCTGTTGGTAACATTACAGGTATAAAGATAATATAAAGATGATCATGAAGCAAGGTGGTTTCTTGTTGCCTTTCTTGCCATTAGTATATTTATGTGTTCACAAGACTGATTTGCCTGTTTTGAGGTATGAAAAACCCTAGTTACTGGGAGAAAAAAATCCTCCAACTCCGTATGAGACTTGTTAACCCGCCTTTAGTTGAAAGAGGCCAGATAAAGGTTCCTCACATCATAGATGGGAATCAAACCCAGGTTTCCCAACCAAAGGGTTTCATCTATGTTAGTATATACAAAAGTGCTATTTATGAAACTTACTGTTTTATGATCATTTTCATAATTGTTACCATTCTGAAGTGGTTGCACGTGATACCTCCAAAGTTTTTGACTGGGTCTGGCACAAAGCTTAAAGTCCCATCATTTGGTCTATCTCAGGACTTCTGCAGTTGGATTGCGAGCTTTCTGCCTGTATGCAAACTATGTGTGATGGTGAATCCTTTAATTTTAATATTATTTTGTTATTTATTGTCGGCCTGCTCCTTTGTAATCTCTTTTTCTTATCAGTTGTAATACCAAGTTTATTGTCGTTGCTTGAGCTAATTCTTCATGCACAAACTTGTGATTATTCTTAATCCTTTTAGTCTATAGTTTTACCCCCCCCCCCCTTTCTCTCTAGGTTGTAAGTATGCTATTTCACATGCCCTTCCAAATATACCTGTCACTCACTCTTTGCCATGTTCGATTAAATCCTTGACGCCCTGCTAAGTTTGAGTCATGGAAGGTGTGAGCACCCAAATATGACTGCAGGGACCAGGATTTTGTCTTTCCACCTCCCTACGATGTCCTGTCTGGACAACATTAGTACTATCAATGTGTAATGTCTGGAGGAAGGAATACTCTTCAGAAAGCGTTTCACCTCTCTTTATCCTATCATACACATCCTTCCACACAGGGTCCACTTTCTGAGCCTCAATAATAAGAGGTTTGTCCCAGTTCTGAAGATGAGGAGGCTTCTTATTTACAGAGATAACATTTTCCTCTCTCAGAGGGTTTCCTTCCTCTTGGTCTGAGTCCAAGGATCTTGACAAATAGTCGGCAACTACATTCATTTTTCCAGGGATGTACTTAATGTCAACATTGAATTGTAGCTTTGGTGGCCATCTAATTATCCTTTGGTTCTTATCCCCCATTGAGGACAAGAAAGATAGCGATTTATGGTCTGATCTCAGGATGATATGCTGCTCCAGTAACAAATATTAAGCTTTCAAAGGGAGAACACTATCGCTAATGCCTCTTTCTTGATGACAGAAAATTTATTTCTGAGAATGAAAGCTATTGGTCAGAAGTCATCTCCTTCTTTGTTCTAGTACCGAGGCTATGGTGTCATGAGAGGCATCAGCAGAGAGAAAAAACGTTTCTCCGAACCTAGATAGGCAAGGTTTAAAGAATCATATGCATACTGCTGCTCATTTCCCCATTTAAACTTGATTTCCTTTTTTATTAATTTAACTATAGGTTCCATGAACTTTGAACAATTTGGAATGAATTTCCTATAGAAGTTTATCATCCTGATATACTGACGAATTTGCCTTACAGTCCTCGGGACTCTGGCCTTAAGAATGGCTATTACGTT
The DNA here is from genome assembly GCF_054136105.1 of Typopeltis vanoorti. Taxonomy (NCBI): domain Eukaryota; kingdom Metazoa; phylum Arthropoda; class Arachnida; order Uropygi; family Thelyphonidae; genus Typopeltis; species Typopeltis vanoorti. The sequence continues at coordinate 92,058,854 of NC_143568.1, forward strand.
TGACTGGGTGGGGACTCTCCCAGCCTCACTGACTATGTGACCCAAGTACTCTACCTCTCTCAGGAAGAACTGACACTTTGAGCATTTTAATGAGAGCTTTGCTTTGTCTAACCTTGTCAAGACACGTTAGAATTTCCTTGTGTTTTCCTAAATCAGGTGAGTATATTAGCAGATCATCCTGGAAACAGATTACCGCCTTCCCTAGCATGTCAGACAGAACAGTGCTCATTAGTGATTGGAAAGACATGGTGGAGTTTCTCGCACCTTCAGGAAGTCTACAGAGTTGATATTTTTGCCACCTGGTTGTAAAGGCAAAGTACTTCCTGTCTTGGAAGGGGGATTTGAAAGTAGCCTGAGTTTAAATCCAGTTTGGAAAAATAGTTAGCTCCCTCTAGACCTATCAACAGCTCCTCAATCTTACATAGGGGGAAGTCAATTGATTTGGTGACCTTATATACTTCCCTTAGATCCAACATGAATCTTAAACTCCCATTGGGTTTTTCCACTAATATAAATGGACTGTTCCATTGAAAGCTTGATCTCTCAATGATCCCTGCCTTCTCATAGTCCTGCAATAGTTTCTGTAGTTTCTCCATGTGTTTGAAGGGAGTTTGATACTGCTTCACATAAACAGGGGAAGTCGAGGTGATTTGAACAGCATGCTCGACTTGGTCTGTGCAAGACAAGGAGGTGATTTCTTCAGTGAAAACTTCTGGAAAACATTGAAAAACCATGGAGAAAAATTCCTTTATTTCTTTCCTTTCATCCACTGAAATGGCCAGACTAGTGGCACTATTTAGCATGGTTTTCTTCCAATCACAATTTTCACTGTCTGATTTCATCACTTCAACTTCTAGAGTCTCATTCATCTCTCTTCCTTCCTGAGATCTGCTCTTCTCAGTGCTGCAGCTGGGCTGGTGTTCTATCCCACAAAGATATTATTCCCTCAACAAAGTTGCACATGAACTGATATCTTTCCAAAAAATTGAGGCCTAGGATCACCTGATTGCTTCCGAAGTCTCAGGAAGGACTATCAGTTCATTTGATAAGCTCATAGGAAAGCACGGCATAGTGAGAATTACATTTATCTTCATTGAAGCATAGAGCTCGGTCTTTGCAATCCCTGTTATTCTAATTGGAGTTGCTAATTTAGTCTAATGTTATTCGAGTGTAGACTTTCTAATTTTGAAAACAGCATCTGAGAAATGATGGAAATGTGGGCTCCTGTATCAAACAGATCCTCACAGGGGATATTTTCAATTAAGCCTAACACAATTGTTAGGGGAATTGTGCCCCTTCTATTTACTGCAGCCACACTTTGCATTTTATGTGTTACAGGCTCTTCTAAATTGGCCTGATCTCCTAACACCTCAGGGTGTTCACCAAGATTAATGGGCATATACTTCATTTCTGAACTATCCTTAACCCTCTCCCATTTAAAGTCTATATTTTGACCAGTTCCTTTCCCTCACTGTCTTGTCAGGATAGCTACCAGGGGTGTTTTTTACTCTAGGTTTCTTTGCCATGTCAGATATATGATCCAGTTTTTTGAGCATACCCTCCTGATGAATTTTTACCTCTAATTTTATTAGCCTCCTAAACTGCTCAGGACTTAAAGGCCCTTCAGATTTTTTCTTAGGGTCCTCAAATTGACCTCTGGATCCAACACGATTGAATCCCCCTTATAGTTAGCAAGCTGGAAAACAGGGTTAATAACTTTCTCCCCTGCCCTTAAGTTATCCTTAGGGAAATTGACTCATTTCATATGGCACACCTGTCTTAGAGAAGAAGAATGATATATTTCCTCCAACTCCTCTCATTCGCTCTGGCCAATTTGTAACACTCATCCAGACTCTTGGCCTGCTTTTTGTATGCTACCCCTTTCAATTCATTTCGTAAACCTGGCTTAAATTGCCGGAATACCAACCAATCAAGGTGGAGTTTATCTTCCTTGGAGATGCTTAGATTTCTTGTAATTGTCAGTAGTCTATTGTAAAATAATATTACGCTTTCTTTCTTATCCTGAGCTCACCTCTGCAATTTTCAAAGGTTAGGGCCAAGCTTCTTACTTTGGAGAATAGGACATTAAGGTTTCCTTAAACCTAGAATATTCCCTTAGAAGTGTCCCTTAGTATTGGGAATGAATACAGGAAGTTCTTGGCTTTTCCAACCAGTTTGCTCCTAAGTAGAATTAACAGTTGGAAGTCGGACCACCTTCCAACCTTTCTTAGCTCTTCAACAAAACATAAGAATGCCAACACATCGTCATTGTCGTCACCAGAAAATTGTGGGATGAAAAATTGAGGGTTAATTGTACAAAAAAATTCCTTGTCGTCCATTTTGGCATTACTTGATTGATCAACACTTGTAACTTCACGGTCCATTATTATTTATCAAGAAAAATTTCTCAAAGAAAAAAAATTGTAACTGCCTGACCTATTGCCAAAACTGTCTCAAAAATTCACAATATTTTCTGTGTTAAGTGGATTTAAATCCTGTCGACTGTGCCATTTGCAATAATATCTACTTTCCTTTAATTTTAATATTATTGATATTATTTTGTTATTTATTATTTAATGTTGGACTGCGCCTTTGTAATGTCTTTTTCTTATCAGTCGTAATACTGAGTTTATCGTCGTTGCTTGAGTTACTTCATGCACAAAACTTGTGATTATTCTTAATCCTTTTAGTCTGTAGTTTTACTCCCCCCCCCCCTTTCTCTCGAGGTCGTAAGTATGCTATTTCACGTGCTCGAAGTGTAGACTTAGGAAATGTTTATGGCTGGAACCAATTCCTTAATCTACCTTGCTGTCTCTTGTATTGATCCTTAAAAATTTATTTATTTTTTTGACTGCGCCATTAAGGATCGTGTAAAAGAATTGTTTTTCTTTCCCTTACATGCAAGAGAAACATTCAGCTAAGCATGAAAATATCTCTTAAATTAATTCTAATCCAAGCAACTCCTAAAATTTGTTTTTTCAGTCAGTCGTGGCTATTACTATTCTCTGGTCACGCTGGTTCTATATTTTTATAGAACATTGGTAAGGTAAGATCGGGCAAGCTATTAACAAAACAAGCATGTTTATTCATTCTAAGACAAATTAATTACAAAATTTAAACTGCACATATCAAGTGTCTGGTTCAGCCTAATACAACTAGATAATAAAGGAGACAATACAAATCATGTATCTAATCCCCCCCCCATACGATCATTCAAGCATTTTCGCTTAAGCTTTAAGACAAAGACATTAAAATTTCACATAAGTTTTCAGACACGTGGATAGACATAAACACACTTTATCTTTACTCGTGCTATAAACAGGAAAAAGTTAAAGCTTAATCCACATTCAATTTCTTTGCATTACACAACATTAGCAAATTCTTTAAAACTCTATGTACTACTTATTCACATTTAAACAGAAGTATGGCCTTCCGACTTCTCTAATACTTTCTTTGCTAATCAACAATAGAATCATCATCGCTTGATTTTCAAAATCTAGGACTTAACATAAAACATCTTACTTACAACCTTGCCAGTTCATTACATATAGTCCTAGATCCTAAAGGTGCACAGGCACATTCCGCTTCTTCCAAAAAAAATTTCCGATCGGACTCTAGGTTACGGCAGCAATACTACAGCACACACGTAGATCATCAAAGAATCATATGATAGGATATCTCCAAAAGACCGTCTCTGTTGCTATCTAACTTTGCATGTTCACAGGAACGTCACTCTCCCCATCCTCAAAAATGGCTTGGCACAAGAACAAAACTTCGAAGCGAGAGCCTCTTGGCCCCCCAATCGCTGCCTTTTATCTCAACCTCCCCGACCTTGGCCCGTCTTCAAATTGATTCCCCCAGATTTACTGGAGGGTTTTTCTCTGCGACCCATGCTATCATAGATCATTGAGTTTGGCAGGAAAACGCGTAATCCCGTGACCTTTGCTAGCCTTAGGTCTATTTGCCTAATCCTGTCTGAGCTTATTTTTTGTTTTTACAATTCTAGTGGTTCTTAAAAAATATTCTAACAATTTGTTACTAGATTTAATACAGCAAAGTGAGTTATTACATTAATTTATTTACAAGTATTTTATGTAAATTTAATTTCCAAGGTAAAATCGATATAAAATCGAAACTATTGTAAAATCTATATAAGATTTTACAATAGTTTCCTTACCTTTTCACCATTCAACTAATGCCAGGGTTCCATAAAGTTCTGTTTTCTCACCAACCCTCTTTCTTCTATATATTAATGACCTACTGTATGCCCACAGATGTGAGACCCTTCGACACTTCTGTGCATGTCAAAAGAAGGAGAATCCATTCCAATATTAGGGTAATCAATGCATTTTGTGGGGTGAGTGTGTATTATTGTATGTTGGAAAAATAGCTTTTCTTTTATGAAAATTATAGTTCTTAAAGTGGTAACTATTTTGCTTGTACAGCAGTTGGAAAGTTTATGTATAAAGCACATGACTTCGCGTGTTGGTGACCAATTCATACTTCCTTTATTTCTTTCTGCCCTTCAGCATGAATTGACTGTTTTTGGCACAAAGCCAAGGTTGGTTTTATGAAGTGTGGGCATACAATACCTCATTTCACCTCCAACCCAGTACACAGTTTTGCAGATGACAGCACATTGCATCCTCCCTTTCATTTGATAAACCTTACTCTACATGCAGGGCCGCCAAGAGGGGATGATATCTGAGACTTTTGTTGTGGGCCCCGACTTGTCACATAACTGTGTTTATAATGCATGGTTTTAATTCTCGTAATAATACAACAATGATAAAGGATAATGCCATATTGAGAATGATACTGTGTTTTGTTTTAGACAGACGGCTACACTCTAGCTGACCGTGAGTGTCTGGAAGACACTGATTCTCTCGCCGGATCGCTGTAGCTATAGCAGGTGATGACATCAATAGCCTTTCATGCAAGGTTGTTGCAGTTGGCTGTGTTAGCTAGTAATTGCATTCACAGTAATGTTCCCTGCCAGAATGCTTCGTTCTTGTTAGTATTTTGATAGACGAAGGTTTTGTGATTGTAAAGTGTGCAACTGTATAGTGTATGCCGTGCACTAAAAAATAAAAGTATTCTTATTAATTTGATTTTTTTAATTATTAAAATTATATATTTAATAATAAAAAATTGACCAACAGAAATGTATCATCATAAATCTGGAAATCAAAAACGAAAGGAGAAAAGGGAACGTGAGAAGGCAAAAGAAGATTTAAAAAACAAGCATTTACTACTGAAATATTTGAAGATGGAAGAACACCAAGATTTTTTAAAATAAATGTTTAATGTTTTATATGACTTTTTTATTAAACAAAAGTAATGCACTTTTTTAAGTGGGGCCCGGACCACAGACTTGTCACAGGCCCGAAAATTTCTCTCGGCGGCCCTGTCTACACAACTCACCTCAACTTACAGAACATTAATCACCACTGCCCTCAATTCTGATCTCCAAGTCACCTTCCAATGGGCTCAGATAACCTTGTCAATTTCAATGCTAGTAAAACCCAGTTCTGTCTTTATTTCTCACAAAAAAGAACCATTTTCACCCAGTGTTATTTTTGACAACACTCAAATTTCCAGACAAGATGAGATTTTGCTTCTTGAAATTGCCCTGACATCAAGCCTCTCCTGGCACAAACACTTCACAACTATTACATCCTCAGCTTTTAAAAACCTAGGATTTCTCTTCTGCTCAAGATTTTACTTCACCTCTGAACAGCTGTTAACCTTATACAAATCACAAATGCGCCTAGCTATCGAATACTGCTCTCACATTTGGAGTGGGGGCCGCTAAGAGCTCCCACAAAATGCTTGACTCAATACAGAGGAGAGCAATTAGATTGATTACTGACCCATCTTTTATCAACTCACTCCTCTCATTTTGCACAGACATTTGGTTTTTGCAATATGCATATTCTATAAATATTTCCATGGCAAATGTTCATCTCAAATAGCATCAATAATTTCTCCCACTTCACAGCACACCTTGAAATCCACAGAACAAGTTTCTTTTCCTCTTCCTCCATCCCTGCTACTGCTATATTGGGGAACAGTATTTTCCCCTGATGTGTTTCCCAAGGAATACAATATACAGGCTTTTAAATCAGATGTAAACAAATTTCTCCTTTCCCAACCCACTATCTATATATGGTACTAATGTACTATAGGTTGATCAACCAACCTCTCATGTATGGGCTTTAAAAAACTCTCATTCTCTGTTTGGCACACATTTTCTATTTCCACTGTATTCAAGAGTTGTAACGTTTCTCTGTTATTTCAAAACTTATATTATTATGAGAACTTATATTTATTAGAACATAAAACATATATTATTATTATTATGAGAGCTGTAACTAGTTTTTAATTCTGTTTCTGTGTTCTATCAAATATCGTTTTCAAAACAATACTCAAAATGCATAGTATCAGCTATGAAGCAGTCTCTGAACCTCAACAATATGGTTGCATTAAATTACCGAAGATCTGGGATACTATCATTTTGAGACCTGATAGTCTGACTTCTCTAAATTAACTTTATGGTTATCTGGCCCGTGGAGGGCACCATTTAAGGAAATTAATTCTGTTTATAGTTACAGTTTGAATTGTGTTCTACACTTAGTTCAGTGCTGTGTGCCTGTCAGAGTTATAATTGTATTATAATTATAAAAGAAAGAATCATAAGCATTGATGAAAAGAGTTAAAAAAAAGTTTGGACTTGGCATTGAAAGGTACAAAAGCAAAGGATGATGAATATGTATTGTTATTTTTATTGGCAAGTATATAAACAAGGATCATGATAACAATAATGATTTTTTTTTGTATCATAGGAAAAGCAATTGGTTGGAAACTCAGAACAGTCCAGTATCTACATTTGTATAGTGTGTAAAAAACCTGCTCTTTTCGTATGTCGACAATGTGTAAAGATCCCCTACTGCAGTCAGAATTGTTCTGTAAGTTAAGTCTGGTTAATCATCAGTACATAAAAAAATGTTAATTTTATTTGATAACAGTGAAATTCAATTACTAGAATAGGAATCTTATCTAAAATAATTACACAAATACGCAAACTTATGTATTATAATAGGGGTGGCCACATGTGGCACTTGTCACACAGCTCTTCACGCTCTACAGGAAAAAATAAACAAAAAGAGAAGAGGATGCAAAACAAAAAAAGAGGAACAAAATAAAATAAAGAGGAGAAGAGGGAGAAAAAACGGTTAATAAAAATTACTGCAATAAAAAAGTTTTTAATTTGAAACACATTAAATGAAGTTAACTTTGAACGATTAGAATAATTTTAAAGTCGAAACATAGTAATTTTAGTTACTTATTTAATAGTAGAGGCTTTTCTTGTATCCATTTTCTTAGTAAGCTCCTTAAAATTATGTGTGTAATTTAATGTAATTTTCAAAACAATAATTTTGAAAATTATTTTCAAAAGCAGTTCTTACAAGCTCATTTAAATGTTCATCATTTAAAACAGATATATATTTAGATTTAATAAATTCAAGAGTCGAACATAGCGCTTCACAGGAGTACGTGGTCCCAAAAATGGAGGTCAGTTTTCTGGCACATTGTTTAAATGTAGGATACCATTGGTCTGGAACTTGTTTCCAAAACTCGATTACGGAACCTCCATGTTACTTCAGTCCTTCGTCTTCTTGAAGATCCAAAAGCTGCAGTTTTGCACCTGCAACATCCATCACAATTGGTTTTGAAATAGGACAACTGTGCTCAAGCACATACGTAAGGAAAGGATTTTCCAAAAAAGCAATTGTTGGCTTAAGTTTTCGAAGGTCACAAAATAAATTGTTAAGTTCTTCAGCCAGATCATTTAATTTGCTAACATAAGATCTTGTTTCTAATTCCACTTTCAGCGAATTTGTCAGTATTTTCTTCAGACAAATGAAGTGATTGAGAAGTTTTATTTTCCAAGTCTCTCTCTGGAAAATTTGCAGTTTGCTTTGGAAGTTTAGCATGGTCTGTGCGAGATTGGTTATTAGTTTTTCTTTCCCTTGAAGTGAAACGTTTAATATCTGGAAATTCTCCTTTCAATTCAACTGTAGCTGCTGGAAAACATCACTGAAAAATGCCACGTCTAACAACCACTGAGTGTCTTTGAGATGAGGGAAAAATTTCTCCTTCTCTCTAAGAAACTATTTGATTGGCTCTAACAACACCAACAAAAACTTATTTAATACATTGTTAACCGAGGGTCCACCTTACTAAGCAAAACCATGATACGTCTTTAGGAATGTTGTCACAATTCAACTTATTGAGAAAGCTTTTGAATTGTCAATGTGTTTTAGTACTTGAATGAATAAAATTGACAATTCTTAGAAAACTACTTCCATTACATTCAAATTTAAAACACTTGGCAACTAGATGTTCCCTGTGAATAATGCAGTGTTCAGGTAGGAAAGCAGGATATGATTCAGCATTCTCAAGGAGCCCCTTAGTTTTACCCCTGATAGCTGGAGCACAATCAGTTGCAATGCTGACGATTTTTTTGCGCGATACCGAAGCTTTTGTAAATGCAACATCGAGAGCTTCTTTGATGTCAGAGCCACATTTTGTATCTTTCAACGCCATATAGTCCAATAGCTCTGCCTTGATGTCCAGGTTATGAGATACAAAGCAGACAAATATACCTAGTTGTGGTTTGTCCTGAATATCTGTAGATTCATCCAAAGCCAGACTATATGCAGCACAGTTTTTTAAGGTTATGGTGCAAGTTATTTACAATGTCAGCACGGATAATGAAAATTCTCCTTTCAGTTGTATGCCTGGAGACTGGCATCTGTTCTATCAGTTTGAGTAGTTTTTTTTTTATTATATGGGTCTAAAACTGAAATTATTTGTGTATTATTCTTCTCAACAAATTCTCCTTCCGTGTATGGATGTTTTGCCTGTGCAATATTAAACGCTAAAATAAAACCAGCCTCAGCAGTAATATCAATTTTACTCTGACCATGGAATTGTTCTTTCAAAGTTGAAAGTTTAGTTCGCCTCAGATCAGAGTCAAGAGGAAATTCTTTACTAAAATTACTGTGATTCATGTCAAAGCCTGAAATTGCTGGCTTTGAATTTGCGAAGTGTTATTTGGCATACGGCACACATTGGATTACTTTCTCATTTTGCAAAAAGAAACTCCCTCTTCCCACTTTGGCCTAAAACTTCTGTGTTCCTCTTCATATTTACATTTTTTTATGCGACATTTGTAAGCACTTGAAAAAGAGTTCAATGATAACAAGCACTGTCAATGGACTCGCACAACTATGTTGAACAATACTGATAGATGAATGCTGGAAATGTAACTAATGTGTTGTTGCAGGCAGGCATACCTTCTGCACCCCTCACCTCCCCACCATCCAACTTACCATCGCATTGGTCAAAGGTTGCAGCTCTTCTAAGTCATACCGGAATTATTTTGGCTCTAAAAGGACACGTAGTTGGCCACCCCTGTGTTATAATTTGAGTATTAATTATTGCTCTGTAAGTATTTTGCCAAAATATGCTTTTTGTATCTCATAGAAAAAAAATTTGGTTACATTTTGATAAATTAGGTATCTGACTCATTCATCTCTTCTAGCTCTCTTTCTTGTTCCACTTCTATTCCTGATTTTATCAACAAGTAATACCGTGTGAAACAACTCACACTCTCTCACACACACGCAGTGGTGAGCTATGTAAATTACAACAAAGGGCTCTCATCGTCGAGAAAAAAAAATGGCTAACTTAGCCCTTATAATACTTATATTGCGACTTTGTAGAGCTTCTGACATTTGAAAATTCCTATAGGATATCAATCATTAATGCTAGATCTTTTAAAAATTCCAAATTGAGAAGTCGGTTTTAAAAGCCCTTATATTAATCGTTTGATGCAAAATGCTTGCATAATGCTGGGTAATTTCTCCCACAGCAAGAGCTGTTTGTAAACTGCAAGCTGCCCATCATGGTCCAAACACACACTTGATCTTTAAAATTTCGATACCAAGGTCTTTTGCAATCGTATTTAATTCTCGTTGATTTTTTGATGATTGATGATGAAAAGATATAATTTATCCATAAATATTTCAAAATTATTTATTTCTTTAATTTTTTTTATCGATGAGCTACACAATGTTGGGAAATCTTTGTAGAATTTTGATTGCAACATCTGATTTGTTTCCTAATATTACACTAGCTCCATCAGAACAAAATCCAATGAAATGATTTTTTAAATAGTTATCAGAAAATCCACATGAATTTAAAGTAGCAATTATAGTAGCATGTATACATTCCGTGGTGGTATTTACTAGTTCTACAAGATTATTAAACAAGACGAACAAGGGGCTCGCAAATTTGAGCAAAGGCTCGCACTGCACACTCAGTGATAGCCATATCACTGACATATTTTTGCATTTATTCCTGTTAAAGGATAAGTCCTCCCACAATGAGTCTTCTGGCTCCATGGAGATCTGTTGATGATAATAATAAAGACTCCCCTAATTGTTTGCTGGCTTTCCATGATTCCTAAAATTAAACACAGTATATTAATAGTCAGGAAGAGGAGACATTTGGATGTGTAAACATTGTATCACATTCATGTTAATAGCCTGGGTGTGCAGTCATAAATATGGACACGTTGTATCCCTTTAAGCTAGGTTTGCAGGCATCCCGTATTTTACAGCGAATTTTTTTGTCCTGTATTATACTTGTAGGGACAGCCTAATGTCCTGTATTTTAATGAAAAGATAAAATTATAAATATTATGTTAAGCAAATATAATTTTCATTATTCTTTTCGAATAATCCAAATTAAATTGATTTGTAAGCCATAAAAACTGACAATTCAAGGAAATTAATTGTGTTTACAGTTTACTGCGGCAACATAGTGGCGACAGTCCCTTTCATTGGTCGCTTTTTTATTTAGTATAAGCATTTTATTTATATTTCTGTACAGATATATGGCATTTGCTTATTTGAAAATTCTTATTGTGTGGTGTGGTATCAGTACAGTATGTAGATGTTGTTTCAATAATTATTAAAAAAATAATATCTCACCTTTTTCGATTGTGCAATATTTGGTTAATATATAAAATATATAATTAAAAGTAAATTAATTTTCTTTATTAATTTTACAAAGATAAATTAAATTTTGTTTCTTTCCTTAAGCCCTTAAAGATGCCAAAATGAAAGTGTTTTTAACAATGATTATTCGAAAGAATGGAATTTTATTGCAAAAGGAAATCATATGATGAAGTTGAATGCAAAATCTGTAGACGAACGTTTAGTATTGCACATGGGAGACAATCAGATATTACACAACACATTAACACTCAAATATAAATTGAGCATTTTGAGGTCCAGTTCCAAAAGTATTGATATTTATTTTGTAAAACCAAATACCAGCAATGAAAGAAAAGTTATTGCTGCTGAAATAACTATGGCATTTCATGGCATAAAGCATCATCATTCTTTTGGTCACCCATGTCCTGTATTTGGTTTTCCAAAATCTGGCAACCCTACTTTATGCAGATGGCACAGTGCAGTGGTGCACCCAGAGGGGGGGGGGTGAAGAGGCAAGGGCACCCCCAAAGAAAAGGAAAAAACACTAGAAAATTTTCCAAAAATCTTTTCCTAATTAAAATTCCTTTTTTTTTATTTATGTTGTGTCGTGTCTTCTATTTCTATACTACTTATGAATTAGCGATCACTGCAGATGCTCAGTCATAGATGGTATGTGATGCGTAGTGTGTATTCGCAAATCGTCTATTCAACTTGGGTCCCCCCCCCCCCAAAGGTTAAATCCTGAGTGCTCAGCCCCCTCCAAGATTAAATCCTGAGTGCGCTATTGGCACAGTGTGTGTGTCAAATTCTCAGATTCTTCAAATTCTAGGACCAGAAGGCGAGGCAAGGTGTGCATTGCAATAATAGCACCCAGAAATTGGTGGCTGGCATTGGTTATTGTGTCAACCAATCCAATTGAACGTTTTAATTTGCCATGAGTTGCTGTTTTTTTTGGTTTTCTGAGTTTCATTTGTTTTGTGCATAAAGTGTGAACTGATTGTGTTTAGGACACCAATATAGGCAAGTTTTTAATATATAATTTTCTATAAATAACTTAACTTTTTTTGCCCATATTTACAATGGGAAACAGTTGACTATCTACTGAATGTGCTGTTTTCTTCTCGAGCTTCTGTGGAATGTATGATTGTAGTCGAAGGAGGTAAGCCTCGTCCTCCTTCCAAATTTATTGAGCAAGCACAAAGATGCAAAAACTGAGTACATAAGACACTTTTCTATTTTACAATACAATACAGGTTAAATGGATGTGAAGTGCAGTCAAGAATTTTTTGTTGGCCTTGTTTATTATTCTCCAAAGAGAAAGGCATTTGGATTTGGTTACAATTAATTGATAAATTAAAGTATTCAAAATTATCTTACAATTAATTGCATCGAACCAATTAAGATGTGCGCTGATGTGCTATGCACTCTTAAAACTTTCATATATCGATAAAAACAGTCAAATTGATATGAATTTTGTAGCCACACGAGAGCACACCCAACCAAAAGGGCACACAATACACCACTGATGTACAGTTATACCCCGAGTTACGTAACACATGACTTATGTAAATTCGCAGTTACAAAATAAATCTACTAGTGCATATGGCTACCTACTATATAAATGGGGGTTGTTAGATCACCCTTATTGTGATTGTTCTCTTGTGGCTCAGACGATTACTCGTATTGTGAACGACTGCCCAAGGCGCCAATTTCACGGTGGTGGTCTACAGAACATCCACAAGGTGACAGATGAGGCCTTGGATTGGCTTTCCAGACTGGACATTGATCTGTAGCCATTCTGTATTCCTTTTGCCATAAGAATAAATAAATACTGCTAGTTTTGTTGTTTTTTTACCCTTAAAATGGAAATCAAACGCAAAACCGAATGCATTGGTAATAAATCTAAAAAACAAAGGTCCGCAGTTACTTTAGAAGAAAAATTGAAAATAATTCGTATGTATGAAGGCGGGAAAATTCTATCAACAATAGCTCAGAAAATAAATCGGCCTATTTCAACAGTGAATACGATAGTGAAGGATAAAGTTTGCATTGTTGAAAGCATGAAAGGTGCAGTAGCATTGAAGGGCACAATTATTACCAAGAAGAGGCTGGACCTGATGTCAGAGATGGAGAAATTGTTGTCTCACCATATTGATACGATCTGACACAGATGTAGATACCATTAAGTTTCCTGATTATCCAGGAAAAGGCTATGTCCTTATATAAGGATTTAAAAGAGTAGGCCGGCATCATGGACGCAGAGACACATTTAAAGCTAGTGCTGGATGGTTCGAATGATTCAAGAAATGTACAAATCTGCACAGCATCAAAATCACGGGTGAGGCAGCAAATGCAGATACAGATGCGGCAAGTCGATTTCCTGAACTTCTGGCTGAAATAATTGAGGAGGGGGAATATTTGCTTGAGCAAATATTTAATGTTGATGAAACGGCTATGTTTTGGAAGAGGATGCCAACATGGACATTTATTGCAAAAGAGGAAAAATCAATGCCTGGATTCAAGGTCGCAAAAAGATTGGATCACTGTTATGAGTAATGCCCTTACCACTAAGAGTATTAGTCATTACCTATTGGTGGCAACATTTCATGGGACGTAAAACTTAAACCGCTTACGGTGTACTAATCCCAGAGACCATGCGCCTTTAAGAACATTGATGCCAGTATGCTGCCCGTAATCTGGAAATCCAACACCAATGCTTGGGTTACACATACGCTGTTCGGAGACTGATTCAATAACCACTTCATTCACCAGGTGAAGGAATATTGTGCTGAGAAAGTAATCCCGTTTAAAGTGCTTCCTCCTGGACAATGTCCCCGGTCATCCAGAAGAGTTGGATGACTTTCGTCCTCACGTAAAAGTTGCTTACCTACTTCACTATTGCAACCTATGGATCAAGGTGTTATTGCAATCTTTAAAGCCTACTATTTGCAGCGTACGTTTTCCCAAGCAATCAAGGCCATTGATAGTGGTAAGGGCATTACTCTACTTGATTTCTGGAAGAACTATAATATCTTTAATGCTATCAAAAAACATCGGAGTGGCTTGGGATGAAATCAAGCAGAGAACAATGAACGCTGTGTGGAAGAAACTCTGCCCAGAAATGGTCCATAATTTTAAGCGTTTCACAGAAGGAGAGCAAACAATGACTGATATGGGTGCTGAGTTGACACAAGAATTACAGCAGGCAACGGAAACATGTGCAACTGGCACAGCAGTGCAGTTAGAGCTGGAAGTGGGTAACAGTGACATTAACGACCTTGACTACCCTCAGCCTTCAACATCGAAAGGGGTAAAACTTCCCACAGAACAGCATTTCTTAGAACAGCGAACTTAGCCATCGCAAGACATTTTTTTTTATCTGAAAAGTGAATATTTCAGTTTGTTTTTATATTCTTTTATATTATGTGTTTTTCATATTTACAGTATGCATATTATTCAAATACAATTGATATTTTTTTTTTTAATCAACCCAAAAATGAAAAATATTAAAAATTGTAAATATCTAATTAATGGCAAAAAAATTAATGTAAGAAGCAGCATGAGTAGCCATTGAACATTTTATTGTATGTATGTAATTTACAAATTTGACTTACGTAAAATTCGAGTTATGTAAAGGTTTATGGAATGCATTACTTACGTAACTCTGGGTGTAACTGTGTGTGTGTGTGTGTGTGTGTGTATATATATATATTTTGTGTGTGTATATATATATATATATATATATATATATATATATATATATATATATATATATATACAAAAAAAAATATATATATATATCTATATATATATTTTTTTTTGTTTGTTTGTTTGTTTTTTCCTGCCTCACTCCTACCTACAACACTTGTACCATGGATGGGCTAAGGGTTTTTTTTTTTTTAATTTTTAATTTTATTTATTTACTTATTTTTGTGCATAGTCAGTAATCCCTGCTCTAGAGACCAGACAGAACTTTTTCAAGCCAGTTCAGTCTTCAATCAGTTAAAGCTAACAATGGTATGAACTTTATGAAATACCCAAATTCAATGTGGTTTATATTGATGTGGGGAAACCATACCTATAGCCAATCTGAGATTAATTTAATTAAGGCTTAGAAGGTTGTGTGCCCTTCCAACTGGTCTGATCAAAACAAATTGGGATCTCAACAAACTTTTGTATGGACGTCAGTAATATCCATTCAGCCACAGTCATCCCAGAATAATTGACATAAGGACAGAGACAAATTTAATGGGTACTGAATGCAGTTTGCAAAACACGCTTAAAAAGGAAGATTTCAGAAAAGAACTTTAGTAATGTAAGGTGATCTGATACACATTGCCTAAACAGATTAACAAATCAATAGGTTTGATAGAACACGTGCACTAGATATATTTGATTATCTTTTCCTTGTATGAAACGCTGCAAAATCATACAAACCTGAACCAATTGGACTGCATGCCAATATCCAAGTTTAGTTTTGGGAAGTGATCACTATTAATTGTTCTGTTTGTTTTTTTAATTAATAATTATTTAAAATAATTTTTATTTATGCAGCTTCCTGCAATTGTTCCTTTTTACTTTAATAGTCATATCATATACTTCAGCTGCGACAGAGACAAAACTAATATATGCATGATTTATGACTCATTATTCTGATTCATGTTTTGAATGTAGTTAGTGGCCTGTGTCCCTGACGACGTCCACATAACATTGGATGAAATGTGTTGGAGTTGTAGAATAAAATTGTGTATAATTTTTGTTTAATTTTAATTTTAATTTAATTTTGTTTAATTATAATTTTGTTTAATTTTGTGTATAATTGTGTATAAGTTGTGAAATTAGAGTTCCAACAAATAATAGACTAACTGGAAGAAAATTGGTGAGTGGAAACTAGCATTTGAATTCTTGGGTTGAATTCTATTATAGTATCTTGCCCCCCCCCCTCCTCTCATCCAGAGGATAAATACTAGGATATGATGAAGTTATATATTAATATGAATTTGTTTTGCATTGAATTAATCTATCAGCCTAATACAAATAGTAACCTGATTGATTGAATACAAAGCCTCTCAGTAAGGAGGATTGTAATCATTACAAGAAGAATCTAAATTGGCTTTTTGAAATGAAGGTAGTTAGCTGATCTCGTATGAAGGTAGTAGGGTTTTTCATCCCATATACAGCCAAATTGGCTAGAGTATATATGCAGTTTAACATTTAACAAACAAAAAATACAGGTAGTAGTGTAGACAGTGGGTTGTGTGACATTGTTACACCCTGATACCTTAAGAATGTAGAATTCCAAGCTATCATGGTGTAACATGAGGAGCAAATAAATTAAGAACCCTGCATAAAAGCTAATAGATGAATTATTTAAGAGAAAAGGAAATATTCTTGCATCCAATAAAATATATAAAATATAAAGGTATTTATTGAACTAACTAACAAAAAGAAAGAATATGTTAATGTTGTAATATGATATAAAAGAGAAAATTTAACTAAATAAGACAGAAAAGGATTAGTCATAAGAGATGGCATGTGAGAGGCTAGAGATTAAAATATTAAGTAAGTTCATAGAGAAATTTTGGAAAAGGGATTAAGTTAGAGGCTAGCAAAAGAAAAACAAGACTATTGCTCAGGGCCGATTCCCGGATTAAGACATCGTTACGGGCTCGCCGACCAAAGGACGTTTGGCAGAAAAACATCACCCTAATTGGTCGGTGAAGTAAAATCAAGTAGGGGGCGAGAAAAGAAGTTATAGAAGGTGCCGGTAGGAGAGTAAGTATAAAAGGGTTGGAAACCCCCACAAGGCTTTTTTAGACTTTGAGACCTTTTGGTTTTTGGTTCTGTTCCAGGAGAGTTCTTTGCGAGCTCCTTCGTATGGGTTTCACGGTGTTTTCCTGAGTGGCAAGATTGGAGTTATATTTCCGTCGTCACAACACGGAAACAAAAGCGAGCGGAATTTCGGTTCCGTATTTCCTGTGTAAGAAGCGAAGAATGCCATATAGTCGAGGAAAAGAAAGCATATTCTTTGTGTTTCAACTTCAGTGACAACCACGAAAAGGGGAAAGCTGTAAAGAAATTGATATCCACGTCGCGAGTTGCACAGTCATTATTTAGACGATTCAAAGTGTGTCCTGAATAACGAAAGGTAAAGCCTGCGTAGGCATAGTTCAATTCAAAAGGGAACACAGGAGAAGCAGATTATCGGAGAGGTTATACCAGGATACTTCAATCAGAAAAAGATAGAGGCCCACATGGAAAACTCAGGAAAGAAAGGTACTGTAAATTATATCTCGTGTTAACTAAGATTCGTCTGTATTAGTTATCATTATTCTAATACTGAACTGTTGAAGTGACCAAGAAAACAATACTAGGACTTTAGTATCTGACAGAATATATTGAAAGTAAGCTGGCTAGTGTTAATGTTATATGAGTAATTAAGTGTCCTGAGAATTTTGCATGTCTATTATATTGTATAAGAAAGTTTAAATGTCATAGTTATGTGTTAGTGCAGTAAATTCCTTAACATGGTACAATTCAAGTTTTAGTTAAGCTACTTAAGTTTGGATAGTTAAATAGTGTGAATTAAACTTATATGTCCATGTCATATGAAGTTATGTGTTGAATGTGTATGGTGGCATGATCATAATACCCATTATAGGATTATAGCTTAATTATTTATGATAAGCTAATGTCAGTTTGTAAATATTTAGTATAGCATTGAATTGAGTAATAACTAAAACTTGAATTGTACCATGTTAAGGAATTTAATAAACCTTTTGTCCAATGATAAAACAATTGTCTGAAATTGCTGTCCAATGCACCACTTGAAAAATTACAAACCTAATCATGCGGGAAATTAATGTGTTAAGAAACGAGATAAAGTGTCACGACTGCAACATAGTTACACTTTCTGACATATTTTAGTTCTTTCTCCTTGTTTTTGTATATAATATCTCAAACTAAATGTCCCAAAAGGCACAGTATAATACAAATATTAGGGGTACTAAGGGGAGAAATAACTTAAGTATTAGTAAATTTTTTGGTGATATCTCGAGCAGAGATAATAGTAGAACATAGATAAGCGGAAATTATTAAGTAGAATAAAATTCATAAATTGGGACACAACAACATGCCCTCCTCTAATGAGTCCTTGGACTCCTTAGAGGTGTCATGTAATGATAATAATTTATGGTGTAATACACATCTTAAAGGGAAATTTTTATTCTTTCAGGCCATTTACTGGGAAAGTATTCACCACACTCAGTGTAAAAAGTTGGCAATCCAAATATAGAAGAAACTCCTTTATTCTGGAAGGTGCAGAATTTCACTGATCAGCTTCAATTTTTGTGCCTGGTGTACTTTTTTATGACTGACATATTATAGATCATAGCTCTAAAACCCATTAAAATTATATCATCCTTTAAGTATACACACACACATATATATATATATATATATATATATATAGACGAGATATGGCTATTAAATAACGAGACTGGTTGCAAAAATGTGGTTTTTATTACAATTGTACAACTTAATTGTTATACCCTTCAACATACTTCCCTCCTCTATCTGTTGCATACAAATTTTCCATTGTTGGAAGCAGTGCTGCAAGTCATCAGGTGTTATCTGCTTCAGTAGTGCTGCCATTTTTTCCCTTTACCTCATCCACTGACTGAAAATGGGTGCCCTTCAATGTGGATTTCAACTTTGATAAAAGATAAAAGTTGCATAGAGCTAAGTCCAGCGAGTAAGGTGGATGGTCCAACGCTGGGATCTTTTTATCAGCCAGATACTGCTTTACAGACAGTGCACTGTGGGCTGGAGCGTTGTCCTGATGGAGAATCCAAGCGTGTTGTTCTTCCACAGATCGGGTCTCTTCTTCCTCACTCATTCTCTCAGCTTGGCCAGAACCGCAAGGTAATAATGTTGGTTAACTGTCTGAAAAAAAAAAACGATTGGCATTGCCTTCAGTTTTGACTTGCTCATTCTTGCTTTTTTCATTCTCAGTGACGTGGGAGTTTTCCAGTGCATCGATTGTCTCTTTGTTTCTGAATCGTACTGGAAAATCCATGTCTCATCACGTGATAATCTTCTGCAAGTCTGCATTAATGGGCACCCATTTTCAGTCAGTGGATGAGGTAAAGGAGAAAACGGCAGCACTACTGAAGCAGATAACACCTGATGACTTGCAGCACTGCTTCCAACAATAGAAAATTTGTATGCAGTGCCGTATAGATAGAGGAGTGGAGTATGTTGAAGAGGATAACAATTAAGTTGTACAATTGTGATAATAAACCATATTTTCGCAGCCAGTCTTGTTATTTAATAGCCACACACCTCGTGTGTGTATATATATATATTTATATTAGTCTGCAATACTATGATGCTAATTGCCTAAAGGACTCCAGAAACTCGAAAAAGAGGCAGACC
This sequence comes from Typopeltis vanoorti, assembly GCF_054136105.1. Lineage (NCBI taxonomy): Eukaryota > Metazoa > Arthropoda > Arachnida > Uropygi > Thelyphonidae > Typopeltis > Typopeltis vanoorti. The sequence continues at coordinate 92,078,359 of NC_143568.1, forward strand.
TAGAATAAACTGGTTAGACAACATAAAAAAAATTGGACAGGTACTTCACTATTTGTTTAAACTGCATTTGATAGTAGTCCCAGGGTTTTAAGAAGGAATTTTTATTATACAGTTGAGGATTTCTGAAGAGTAGGTCTTTTATAACAATGATAGAAATTTTATATATTGTATATATAAACTTTATACATACGTGAATTTTGGATATATTATATGCAAATTATATATTATATATATTACATAGAAAACTTTGCCATAGAAAATAAAAGGTGTTACTGTTATCTCGATGTTATGTTTTAATTTTTTTCATTATTCTGGTGTTTTCTTAACGTAATTTTACATATCCTAATATGGTATTATCCAGTTTATACAACATGCACACACAAATCACAAAATTGTGACCAGCTAACTAAAGCAATCTCTATAATTATTTTGTATAATAATGCCACTGAGCATCTGTAGTTCAGTTACGGAGATACGGGGTTTTTTTCCACCCAGGAACTCAGGTTTTTTGTCCCTCAGAACAGGCAAACCGGCCCCGTGAACACACACGGATTACAGTCATGAATACCACCCTTAGGGGATGGATGCAGCAGAAGTGTGAAAAACCAGCTGCATTAATTTGTCATAAGCCCCTCATTAGGGTGGGGGGAACCCATCCTAAGGAATGTATGGGAAGGATAGGATAGGAATAATGCCACTAGCAAATATTACAATAAATGAAACACTGCTCGATAACATTCAATGATATGATAATTTTATATATTATAATGTGACTATGTTGTTTATGTAGAATTACAGCAAACGAAGGTTAATTATATACAGTTATATATATCAGGGCTGTCCAAAACATGGCCCATGGGCTGCATGCTCCTCACCTGTGGGTTTTGATTTTCACAAGCGAAAAAAAATAAAATAACTTGAACCGAATGCGTATCAGATATTTTAATTCTATCGCTAATCGATAATCTCAATGTTATTTTATTTGGTGTTTTTACATCACTATACACTCATGTGTTTTTAAAATATTAGATGTGTCACAGAAGCATTCTTTCACTGTTTTGTTTTAACGTGCATGCTTTGGGTGCACAATTAGTGTTGTTTGTTTGTTCAGCTATCAAGGTTGTGTCGTTGCTGCTCACTAAATTACTAGATATGCATTTGATATGGCCCTCGGATAAATCTTTTTTTTTTTTTTTTTTAACTCAGATTATCTAAGGTTGGACAGCCCTGATATATATAATTAAGACCAATTATGTACATTTTATATGGGGGGGATGAAAGTTCTGATAAACACCTAGCACAAAAATGATATTAAAACAACTGATATAACCACAAAAAAAGAATATATCTTAAAACCCTTTAACCCCCCATGTTTCATCAAATTGTAATAATTTGTTCTTTCTTTGAAGAAATTCAAAGACGCAGAGGTGCTGCAAGGAAAGTCTGCAACCGAAATTCACCAAATTTTGTGTGAGACTTTAGGGAACTGTGTTGCAGCATATCCAACAGTTGCCAGATGGGTGGCCAAGTTTAAAGCTGGGCATCCTAAGACAAAAGATGCCTCCAGGTCAGGAAGACCTTCCACAGGAGTCACACCCGAAAACATCGATGCAGTGTATGTCATAATCCTTGATGATAGAAGAATACGAGCCAAAGACTGAGGATATCCTGGGAACGAGTTGGGTCATTATCCACCAACGTCTGGACAAGCAGAAATTCTCAGCAAAGTTGTTCCCCAAATGTTTGAATGCCGACCAAAAGAGAGAAAATGTGCTGTCATCTCAGGGGATTTGGGATCATTTTGAGAAATCATGTGCAAATTTTTTGGCTTGTATTGGACTGTTGATGAAACATAGCTTCATCACTATAACTCAGATCAAACAACAGTCAATGGAGGGGGAGAGAAAGGTTTTCCATGGCCGAAGAATTTTCCGAACCCAAAAGTCAGCAGAGAAGGTTCTTGCCATTGTTGTTTGGGGTGTGGATGGTGTGTGTAATACTTCAAAAAAAAAAGTGAAACTGTTACAGCAGTAGTATATTCAACAGCCCTGAGGGAATTGAAAGACGTACTGAAGGAAAAATGCTGCAGGAAATTGAGCAGAGGTGTGTTGCTTTTGCAGAACAATGCACTTGCTCACACTGCTCTTGAAATCCAACACATAATACACAACTTGAGCTTTCAGTGTCTGCTTCACCAGACCTGGCCCCATCTGACTATTTCAAGGAACAAAATTTACCACAGATGACGAAACCATATCTGCAGCTGAAAACTAATTTGAGCAACAAGGGAAAGATTTTTTTCTCAGAGGATTGCAAATGATGCAGCAGCGTTGTACGCAAGTTACATGGTTCTACCTCAATTTCTTCATGGTGATTATCACAACTTTTCAGTACACCTCGTTCTCGTATATCGATAGATAGATTGATAAAAATTGTAATGCAATGGATTGCCATTATATGGTAAATTATGTGACAATCATTAACTTAGTTATATACTGGCGTAAACACCTGATTTATCGCGCTATAAAAAGTTTTTTTTTTTTTAATTCGCGAAGTTACACAAAGTTATTTTGAATTAAAAATTTTTTTTCTTTGTTATCACTTCAATGGTATGCCTTCGAGTTCCTGGAAATAGTCATAGCATACGCTTTCCCTGAATTCGCCCGAAGCAATGGCCACTAAAAGTTCAACCAGTACCGATATTTCATCACGAACAGCCATACTCTGTCCTAGCTCAGCAGGAGTCGGTCAAAGGTCGCAAGATTATGAACACCATGGAAAAAAACGCCAGCCTGAATCTTACAGCTACGTACAAAGGTCATTACCCTCTCTCAAGGCCCTTATCCGCCCTATGCGAGACTCAGATCACATAGAAAAAGTAGGGTTATGTTCGGGAATCTTTTTTTTAATTATATGAACAACAATGATACATCCAACAAAAAATATTTAATTTTTATTTAATTTAGGTAATTCATGTAAGTTAACATAAACTATGAAGCAAAATACGTAGTATAAACTTATAAAAATACAAATTGTACGTAAACTTCATTGCACATAATGCATAAATGTTTTAGGCTAAATAAAAAAAAAATGCATAATTTAATCGTCATCATTGTCTTCAAAACTACCATTTCGTAGATGATCTTTATTTACGATTGGCCGGACGTCATCATCACTTGAAATCTCTTGCATATCATTTGTATAATTCTCATTGCATACTTCGGCTGGTTTAGTTATCAAGAAGTCAGTAATAAGATCTTGCTTACCACTATGCTGCAATTTTTTATTAAGTTCATAATACGGAGCTAAACAAATATCCAATTGTCTCGTGAATTTTCCGGAGCGCTCCATTGAGGGATCATTATCCGTAAAATAACGTCCTAACTTTCTTGCCAAGTCCAATCCTTCTGCTAATTTCTTTCAACTGAATTCTTTAACGGATTCATCACAATCTTCGGCAGAACTTTCCCAGCTTTTTGGTTCGACGTCATGTATTAATTGTACCAGTTCCTCCTAATTTAAATCTATTTCCCCATAAATTAATTCACTAATTTCGTTTTCAGCCATATCGCAAAAGCCCTCTAAGTGGCCATTAGTACTAAAATAAAATTTTTACATAAAAAAGCATTACATATTGTATGAAACTCATCGGAAAATAAATTGCTCAGCTTGAAATTAACACACTTATGATTTTTAATACGCTTTCCTGGCAGAAAACGAAGACGAATTTCAACAACAAATACCTTATACGGTAAACAATTGAGGTACGTGCGTGCTAAAGGGTATTTCCCCTACTATAAATTCTACTTATAACTACATGCGCGATACGGGCAGACGCAAATTTAACGAATATAAAATTTGAATTTTAAGTTGCTCGGTGAAAAATATATGAAAAGATAAAGGGTTACTACAATTTGTAGACCGCGTTATACGAGGGTTACCTGTATACTATGTTTTTTCCTAAACATACATACATATGATAAAGTTTTTAATTTATAAACTAGGCACAGTAAGGGATTAACAACAATAACTAATAATAAAATAGAACAATTATAACGCCATACTGTAATAAAAGTTATCTGAATGTGAATGAAATCTTAGCAACCTCAGCATACGTTTTTTTTTTTTTTTTTTATTTATTTATTTTTTTTATTATTATTATTTGATGAAGTCGAGAATTTTCACTTTACGGCTTCTGTTTGGCATATCCGAATTGCCAGCATCCCTACTCTTGCACTTCGGGGCTATTATTAAGTAAAATAAGAGTTACTTGACCATTTGCGATACTGCGACAGTCGAAACGAAAGATTCATGAGGCTTGATTATGGCGATGTAAAATTAGAGTGCAGTTAATTGATTGTAAATATGCAAAAAGGAGCGTATCCAGCTGATAATCTCGCTCAAGTGGAAATAAAATATATCCACTAGAGCCAGCAAGTTTAGTGGTAAAAGAAGTAAAAAATCAAACCTGTCGAGACCGGCAGAACACAGAAATATCTTAGTGAAAGAGTCGAGGAATCTCATCATCGGCCTATTTAAATAAAAGAGGCAAGGGTTCCCCTAGAACAGTGGTTCTTAACCTTTTAGTAGTCGCAGCCCCCTAAGTATCCTAAAATATTTTCGTATCCCCTAGTTTGTAGGTAACTTAATAATAATAAAAGTTTTATAACGTATTGGTTTTACTTTCTGATTATAATGACAAAAATAAAAAAAAAATCAGAAAACAGAAATCAACTTTAGTTAAATGTCAAAACTACTGCATTTATATTTAAGAAATCAATGTTTTTTGTTTTTTTTTGCTCATTTTATAAGGGGGTAATTTTTAAGAAATAAATCAGTATTACAACACTGAAAGTTTCGAAAAGTAATTGCACTGAGTGTTGCTCAGGGGATGCGACTTTTGCACACCACGGCACTTGACCGCACGAAGGAAAACTTCTTGGTTTCGAGTCTAGTTGGTGACTACAGGAAATTTTTCTAAGCCTTTTTTCGACCGGTTCCCGAGTTATTCGATCTCTGGCACGGGCAAGCGGGTTTTTCGTCCCGTAAACTCAAGAAAATCGACCGTAAAACCTACATTATTTCAGACATTAAATACGAGTGTTAGGGACCACGAGATGGCGGCACTTGGCGAGCCATCTCTCTTCAATGCGTGCTGCTTAATTAGTGATAGCCTTGGGCCAGCTATCTCTGATTGGGTACCAGTGGAGATTGAACTGCTCACTCAGTCTCCAAAAGTTAGGGCTAAAACGGCCTCGTCTACTCCCTATACCGGAATAAAAAGGCGTTAGCTGATTTTTTTTTCTGATTGCACTCAGTAGCACTTAACAACATCCAGTTCTATGCATTCGTACTAGTATTGTTTAAAACTTCAGAGAATCACTTCTATCACACATCCAGTAGGCAGATGTCATGACTTGCAGCGTTGCCAGCAGCAAAAAGTCGACTTGTGGCGCCACCACAAAAGAAACTACTGCATTAAATTGCATAATTCAGATTACTAATACAAAATGATACAAGTTTGAAACAAAGTAAAATGAGGAGTAAAATATTATTTTAAGAGATTTCAAAATTTTAAAAACAAGAAACGTTCTATAAATTTTCTGTGACCCACTGGTTTAAGAATCACTGCCCTAGAACAGTGTTTCTCAAAGTATGGTATGCATAAGGTCTTCAGGGGTACATGGCAGTTTTTGGCTATGCATCATTAAGAAAAAATAATTAATTTAAACGTATATATTTCTTAATAAATTATATACTGTATATTTAAAAAAATAGATTAAATTGTATTATGTATGAATTCTACTCAAATTGCGAGTTATTATCGCCCCGCCGTTCATGTCTGGGGCGATAGTAACTTGCTCCCTGCGGTAAACGACACTCCCTCTGCAACAGCTACTATACTGCAGAAAAACGGTTAGTTTTATTGTCCCTGAATTTGCAGGCTGTGTAATATATTTCTCAACAAATAGCGCAAGTAGGACAAAACCATATGTTGCACTGGCAATATGTGGTTTTGTTTGACACCACCTCATCATGAACGTGTTGAAACTAAGAAATAGTGAATGTGTTTCAGATATTATTGATAGTGCCATTGCCAGATTAGATCGCCCCTTGAGGCAAACTATAAATATCGCCCCTGATGGATTATAATCAAATAGAAGAAAATCTCCAATTGCTATTTTGTTTTTATTACAAGAGAAACATTAATCCAAAACGATTACATAATACTATTTATTAAATGTTTGCTCTACGGGAATATCGCACAATAAAACTGTTTATAAAAAAATCAAGGGAGTAGGCGAGGCCTTTATACACCCTATCTAGCTTTTTGATCTGAGTGGGCAGTTTAATCTCCACCAGTAGCCAATCAGAGATAGCTTGCCCATGTCTATCACAAATTATAGCAACCACCGATGAAGAGGCTGGTAAACAAGTGCTACCATCACTTGGTACCTAACCCTAACAAGATATGTTACTGTCTGAAATAATGAGGATACTACGATCGATTTTCTTGAGTTTACGGGATAAAAAAAAAACCCGACTTTGTGGGAGGAAAACCCGCAAACGTGCCACAGATCGACTAACTCGGGAATCGGTCGAAGAAAGGCTTGAAAAAAAGTTCCTCCAGTCGGTGACTACACTTGAACTTAAATCTGACTATAAGCTCTTCTAAATTTAAATTATAAGCTGTCCTCTATCGATACAGTTGTTAAACCAACCAATCTTTCTTGGGTCATTGCCGTTCGCAAATAATTTTTAATCAGTTTCATCTTTGGAGAAACTTCCCACTTACTACACTAACAGGAGTTGTTAGCATAGCGACGCCGCCTACTGCAATCTGGCTAAACGAGCTCCCTTATTAAGCCACGCCATGAGGTAGTCTGTCTATATGCTACGCTCTGTCGACGGTACTGATTGTGGAATTCGGTTGAAGAGAATTAGCATTTCAACTCAATTGTTGAAATGAGAGCCGACTCAATTGGCAGCATGCTTTTGTCTTTGGGTCATGCGATCTTTTGTTAATACCGCACCAATCATATGCACGTCTTCATAGCTGCTTTATCTCTACTGGCCTACCATTGGAGTAGGCCAGTAGAGATAAAACGCGCTCTGCTTTCACTTCTCATTAGTCATTTGTGAAGGATTGTTCGTTACGTATCTCAAGTCTTGTAAGTTACTAGTAATTTTTTCTTGAAATAATGGGAAAGAAGATGATGATATTTGGGTTGATGACTTTTGACGATGCACACAAGGAAACCGCTCTCGAGGTCGGTAGTAGTGATGGCGAATAGGAGTTTCTTGGTAAGTCATGCCCATTTTTCAGTTTTTTTTCTGTAAACTTTAGTTTCCGAGAATCTTCGTATATATCATGCACCACGATTTTTTTTGCTTTAATTTTGTGGGAAAATGCGAGTTATATTCGAGTAAATACGGTAATTTTTTTTTAGCTTTCAAATTCTTAAGTATGGATCATTGGTTAACGACTGGATTTATAAAACGCACAAAAGAGAGCAATATATAGCAGATATAAGTGGTTGTAGGCAACAAGAAAATTGATATTGTATCTCTCTCATTGATGATAAATTATTTAAATGAAGTAAGCGTTTATAATATCTTTATAATTTTTTTCTATTAAATTTTTTATTTTTTTTATTTATTTTTTTATTTTTTTGGCTAGAGCAACTCGTAGTATGGTGGCGGGTGCAAGCTCCCTGGTCAATTTTCGCACGAAACTTTTATAATTTCTATATTGGGCTTTGAAATGATGTTGGATTTAATATCTACTTAATTTATATAATTTTGCATTGTCATAAAAAGTTATAACTTTATAACTTTTTTTATAACGCTTTATAAAGTTGAAGGTTATAAAAAAACATCTGATGTGTAATTAATTGTCAATAAGCTTTTGTTGTGTAAAACTTATATACCATTGTCCCTGATGATGCAAAAGTCTTACGACGAATGAAACTTGTAGGATTTTTTAATTGTTTAATTTTAATAAACTTATGTGGTCTCAATACCAAAAACTACTTACAGGTAAAGAAAAAACCGACCTATTTAAATAAAAGAGGGAAGGGTTCCCCTAGATGGGAAGGTAGGAAGAGGAAAAGGTCTCAGCTAATGATTCTCATCTTTCTATCTGTACTATCAGATGCTTAACTCTTTCACACTCAGTCTCGTAGGTCTGCAGGATAACCACGACCATGGAGGCAACCGGTGTTCACGTGACCAGTGCAATCCGGGTCGAACACCTAGAGTTGGCCTTCACTGCCTGGGTTAGCATCTGAGTGAATCCCCATGGAAGACCTAGAACTTTAAATGGATTAACATAAGATGCTACGAATGACATTTGCTGTTATTATAATGAAAAGAGTGTGAGTTAGATTGCGCCTTCCTTTAAAGTGCACAGGATGGGAGGAAAGCACCAGATAGACTTGAATTCTGCTCACCCCGTCTCTTTCTCGATCATCAGGAAACGTTGCGTGGTTCTGTACAGAACGATCCGAGAGATGTCCGTCATGATGGAAGGATTGAACTTAGGACTCAGGGTTCCTCACATCCTGGCACCTCTGTCTCTAAATTCTAGTTCTGGGAAGGACTGGAATCATTTCACTCATGTTTTTTTTTTTTTTTTTTTGATCTGCGTATAACAAGAAAAAAGGATCCTGCAAGGATCCTTTTTTCTCTGGTGGAAGAAAAAAAAAATCCGCACTACAGCAAGTTAACAATGAACACAACGATTAGTATAAGAAAACAAAACACAGTTCAGGACCAGTGTTTGAGTTCTTCACTCGGAGTTTCCGATCGCTGAGGTACAATTTGGTAAGTTTGACAAGTCCTAGTGGAAATTTCGCCTACAAGAGTTTGAAAAGAAGCCCATTGTGCAATATTTTGTCGAATACTTTGGCAACTTCCAGAAAGATGGCTCCCTGTGTGCTGCTTCCAGTTGAACCCTACGTTGATGTTTTATGCGAATCAGAGAACTTGTTCTGTGGAGCGGTTCTCCCAGAATGAATACAAATTGCTCATCTGGGGGTGAGATTTAATTCTTCAGAGACTTTCTGAAGTCTTATTAGTATTTCCCTAGTGGCGGGCATTTGATGATTTTGTTAGAAATCTCATTTGGTCGTGGTGTTTTCCTATTCTTAAGTTTGGACTACGCTACTTCTCTAGGCTGTCGGCAAAGTTTTCAACTTCGTCTACGTCACAGAAAACCAGACGACGTTCACAATGGATTGGTGAGAGAGAAATTTACGGTCTGTGCGTAGAGTTTGGGTCATTTTCCAGGGCATTTGGTTCTCTGTCTTCAAGGACTACAGTTATTTCCCCCCACTGTTGATTTCGATAGTTTTGGTGAAACGATGCAATAATAGCGCCAACCCAAACAATGGTTTTATATTGGTAGCCGCGACAGCCCAGAAATAACTATCACTATATATTTACTGATTACAGTACGGTTATTTTTAGAAACAAAAGATATCTCGAAATTTCTATATTATAATAGTACTTACAAGAGAACATTATATATTTTTAATAATACAATAAAGCTAATTCATAGAAAATTTATCGTTTTTGGAATCTTTTAGAAAATTTCACGGCTCATACAAATTTCTGCTTCACAGCAGTCTTTACGTACGAACATTAAAGTATATTAAAACAATAAATAAATGATTTACCAAGTTTTGTTCAAGCACTGTCAAACTTACAAGTATATATATAACGAATTGCAACAAACTGACCAAAGGGCTTCGTCTATACTGAATGAGCCACAGCGGTTCTTACTTGCATGTAACAATTAAAAAAAGTATAACAGGTTTATACCGACTTATTTGATGCATTCCAATATATTTATGGTACTTTCATTCCGATTAAATTATGTTTGCTTCTGCATGTTTTTAATTCACATTCACTATTTAATAAAATGGTCGCCTATATAATACAAGCAAGCTCATTCTCTCTAATTTTTATTAAATAACGTCCTATTCTTTTGATTGGCAGGAAGGTATTGGAAAATATTAGCCAGTCACAGAAGGATCCACTGATGCATTCTCAGGAGAAAGTAGATAGAATGATAAAAGTGACGTTTTGTTCTCAATGCGCTTGCAAGGCTAGCTTACATACAGAATTCACTTTAGAGGTTTTATAAGAACTAGAACTAATATATCTCACATGGCATTCAATCTGAGCATATCCTATACACTTCTCTCTCAAGAAAAATTAATATATTTAACAATACTTATTTTTATCAATAATAATAATCTAATGCCTTTTATTCCCTTATAGGGAGTAGAAGAAGCCTTTTAAGCTTTTGGAGACTGAGTGGGTAGAGTTTAATCTCCACCAGTAGCCAATCAGAGATAGCTACTAAAAACTATCAGTAATTACAAGCAGCAACTGATGAAGAGACTGCCATCTCTTGGCACCTAATCGTAACAAGATATGTTACTATTTGAAATAATGTGGGTTCTATGGACAATTTTCTTGAGTTTACAGGACGAAAAACCCGAGTTTCCGAAAGAGAAAAAAAACGGCTTGCCAGTGCCTTTTGTATAATAATAGTGTTTCGACTATACGTATCTTACAATATGCCCGTTTATCATTATAACTAACTAACAACGGAATCCCATTAATTTAAATCTTTTTATTTGCAGAATTTTCGTCTATGTTTCATAGCCATTTTCAATACAATTATAGGAAACAAAAAAGAGAATATCAATTCAATTCAATTCAATTCAATTCAAAGTGCATGGCATTATATGCCCTTATCGTCTGCAGGAGAATAACGCCATCTGCACTGATAGATATCCAAACATAATTACAAAAACATAAATTAGATAAAAAAAATTAAATATAAATATAAACAATTAATTGCAATTTATGGAGTGTGGGGAAAGGACGAGGGGGTATCCTTGGAAGCTAAGAATGGAGGCCGCCAAGAATGACGTGAGGGCTAGATTATTCTCTCAGAGGGTGGTGTGTGATTGGAATGGATTGGCGTTGGATGTTGTGGGTGCAAGCAGTGTGAATGAATTCAAGAATAAGTATGATAGCTGGTGCGTGTAGTATGAGGCCTCCCTCGATGAGTCTCTGAACTCCCTGGAGGTCTCTCTTAATAATAATAATAATTATTATTATTATAATTAGTATCTGATCTGATTTTACCTTTCAGTCGTTTCCGACCATAGGTGACTCTGTGGGCATTGCTCACAAAGTATTCCTGGTGAGATTTTTACAAAGTAGTTCACTATTGCTTTCCCCAACCCTCCAATTGTATCCGGTCCCGAGCCTGGATAAAATTGGAGGGTTGGGACGCATTCATGCCTGTAATCCATGTGTGTTTGTAAAATTCGATGCAGTAGAATTTTTTTTTTCTTTCTTAACGTTGCATCGACTTTTACAGACGTCATGAATATTGTATAAAGAAGAATATTGTGATTTAATACTGATTGTAAATTTTTGTTACGAATTTTATATATAAGGTATGTATATCTGTAGTTGTAATAATTTCGTGATGAAAGACCATGCAAGTATGTGTTAAAACTGTATGAATGTTAAACTGTATATTTCAAGGAAATTAACGGCCCGGCATTTGATGTGGTTCCGATTTAAAAGAAATAGCTTAGAAGCCTTTGTTTCAAAAAAAAAAAAAAAAAAAAAAAAAAAAAAAAAATCAGCTAACGCCTATGTTGTTCCCATATAGGGAGTAGGCGGGACCGTTTACTCTATCTAACTTTTGGAGACTGAGTAGGCAATACAATCTCCACTGGTAGCCAATCAGAGAGATGGCTGGCCCAGGGCTATCACTGATTCATCGGTACGCAGTGAACAAGGCGGCAAGCTAGTGCCGCCATCTCGTGGTTTCTAACCCTAACACAATATTTTTAATTTCTGAAAATAGCGTAGGTTCTACGGTCGATTTTCTTGAGTTTATGGGACGAAAAACCCGAGTTTCCGGGAGAAATAACACGCTAGCCCGTGCCAGAGATCGACTAACTCGGGAACCGGCCGAAAAAATGCTTAGAAAAATTTCCTCTAGTCGGCGACTAGATTTGAATGAACAAATCCTTTCTTCGTGCGGTCAAGCGCTGTAGAGTGCAAACACCACTTCTACTGAGCTACACAAGCTATGAAGCTTTGTTTATACAATATTAAGTGCTTTCAATTGTGTTCCAGCTTAACCAAATACAAGTCTCAAGGACAGTGCAATAAAAGGCGGCGAACGTCTAAGGATGTCCGGGTTTGGTAAACAAGATTAATCAAAACATATGAATCGGACGCTGAATGCCATCGGCTGATCTAAAAGCAGTCAGTGGAACCAGTAAAGAGATAAATAAGCCAGTTAAATATGTGTCAGAGAAGATTTGCGAGTAGAATTTTATGTGTTTAACATTACGGAAGATAGACTGATAGTCCACGGGACACTTTTAAAGTTTAATTTGTATGACTTAGATATGAGAAGCTTGTTAATTGAAGTATATATTGCACGAACGAATTAGTATTGGGATGAGAACATAGATTCTTGTATGATAGTATTACTGCATGTTCAGTGGCGAAAGGGGGGGGGGTGCGGGGGGGGGGAGGTCCGCGCCGGGCAGCACTTTGAACCTTTTTGAACTTTTGCAGCTAATTCTAAAATACAGTCTTGGGAACTCAGTTCCAAATATTGTAATACTACTGCGAATTTTCTTCACAATGGTTGTAAGTGTTGCTAGTTGTGAGAGGAGTTTTTCTAAATGAAATTTGATTAAATAGACTTCGCCAATGTCATCGACGATTTTTCTAACAGAAAAGCAAGAAAAATAATATTTTAGAATGTTGAAATTAAAGTTTTACTTCAAAAATAAACGTAGTGTTTTAATTTCTTTCCCTACACATCGTTTTGACTTTTCAGTACTTTTGGTGTGTATTGAGAGGGGCGGAAAACTCGGGGATTCGCCCCGGGTGGCAAAAGCTCTAGCTACGCCACTGTGTATGTTTTAATGTATGAGATATTATAATTCTTAGCTTTTAATTTTTAGAAGAGCCAATTCATTTAAGAAACTGTATAACTGCATCCTAGTTTAATAAATATGTTTATGTTAAAGAGTGTATTCACTGATCCTTAATCCAATGCACTGTGAGACTGGCTAACTCACCTTTGGTTAAAAGAGACCAGATGAAGGTTCCTTACGCCATTGACGAGAATCAAATCCAGGTTTTTCCGTCCAAAGGGCTTCGTCTATAATGACTGAGCTACAGAGTTTCTAGTATGAGTATAACTTCCCAAAACTGAGAAAGTTTTGGCACTCGTTTTTGTTAATCTTTGGATTGTGTGCTTCAAAGCTTTCTTTGTACAGTCTCTCTGTCCAGGAGAAATCTTTGTTTTCAATGCTATCGGCTTCAGGAACTCTTGCAGCTGATAGTGCAGATATCACGCTCTTTCAATTGATTTGAAAATGGGTATGAAACACAGCTGAAAATTCTATAAATAAAACTATTTAAATGAAGGTGTTCCTATTATTAATTAGTTATAATGAATTGCTTCACTTAGATCTCGATTTTTAGATCAATGCCTGTTTTTTTAATCTCTGTAGAGGCTCAAAAATCGATACAATGAACTGCAAACTAGCAAGTCAATATATTGAAATTCATTTACAAGTTGTCAGATTGGTGTCAAAAAAATAGTGGTCCCAGGCGTTTGAAATGGGATAAATTCATTGGGTGGCAGAATGTAAGTGTCCAACTATAACAAAAATCCCTTCACTCCCTTTTCTTTGCTAAAGAATTGAAAGAAAAAAAAAAGAACTAATATAATAACCCGTATGTCACTTCTCGTGTTGCATGGATATTAAAAAAAAAAAAAGGGAAAAAAAAGAACGTTCTTGCATCTCTAGAGTACATTAACCTACTGGTGTCTTGTCCAGTTTTTTTGGATACAACACCCTGGAAACCTGCTCTACGATGAGCTGTGGATAAAGGGATGCAGACTATGGGCGCATAGGCCAACTTGTTGCAGACGTCTTGACGAGATATTCGCGTACCTGTGCTTGAATGGAGCGGACCTGCCATGGTGCGTCGATTACGTTTGCTATTGTAACCAAAAATCTATCTTCATACTCTGTGTAGAGCGAGGGCGACCTTTCAGCAAACTTCTGGAACACATTGGATTGATTTGAAACACTGCCCAGAATCCAGCTATACAACGCTATGGAATTTGAAATTCTCTGGCAATATCAGATAATGGATTCATTTAGTGATGTCTTTGAATGCGATATTACAAGACAGCCAAGTTTGCAACTTGATTCTTCACGAAAAAGCTTCCTTCCAACAATTCGCTAAATGCAACCTTTTGCCTTTTATTCTTTTGAACGTAATCATTCCTCTTGCTGGCGTTCGCAAAATGGAATGTGTACCTACCCGCTTTCAGCTCGAAATCGTCAGTTGTAGAATTGTTACAAGTTGATTCGACAGAATCTGCCGTTGTAATATTCAGAAACAGTGTTCGTCCTCAGTTTTTGACACTAATAAGAGTCATAAACAGGTGATTATTTTTGCGCCATTATACAACATAACGTACTTAGTTCTCTTCCTATGTAAACTCAAAATAGAGATTACTTGTTACAAATTTTACGCATTTATAAAATGCGATATTACGTGACACTTCCGAGGACTTCTCGCGGGAGAGCACTGCAACACCACACAACAGACGGTATATGCTGCTTAATCTATGTGGGATGAAACGCTTCGTCTACCTCCAGGAGTTTAATTACTTGAGGGGATGTGTTTATTTTCTACGGCGTGCTTTCTAGTGCTTCACCACTTACGGAGGCATTCCGTGAATCTTGCATTGCACTGGCTCTAACCCTGCCCGAATTCCTACTGCCTCCCCCTCTGCACGAAATGTGCATGAGGTCATTGGCCGCGTAGGCTCCACCTACAACGAGGACTAGTGGTGGATGTATGGTTTTAGGGAGGTAGGAAATACGAACTGAGCCAAACAACTTCACGGTATCTTCCCACAACACTCATTAACTCTTTCTCACAATCTTTGCTAGTAGACTACCTCAGTCTACAGAACTTTTGCTGACAGGTCCCTAGACTTGCAGGATTTTATTTGCGTTTATACGCAAATCAATTAATGATTGGTTTGCGTGTTTAAGAGTTGGCACTTATCTTCATAAACAAACTTCGAAAAAGTTCAAGCTTAAATGGCCCCCAAGTATGATCGATCCTGACATCATCATGATTCGCTCGATAAAGGGCTAACATTCAGCTTCATAAAGAAGCTTCTTAAAAAATTCGAGCCGGAATGGCTCAGCTTCCTAAATTTCTACTCCTTACCCATGGCTGATGATGAAAATGAAGACACTCCTGAAATGGAGGAAAAACATAATCTAGTGGTCTCCGCCTCTACTCCCTCAGATCAAGGAGAGACCCACGTACGTAAGAAGCGCAAAACTCTCGTCTCGGAGCCAATAAATGATATTGGCATGGATGAAGATGCTCCCCTGCCTCCCCCAGTCATCCAAGGGAAAAGCGGAGATGGACAACCTTAAGAACCATCATGGCTAACCTGCAGATAAACTATTCCACTGCAAAAACATTGACGAGGGCATCAAAATTCAGCCCGCCACCATGACATACTACAGAAATTGAACAAAAGAAATGGACGCCAGAGGTATATTCAGTATCATACCTTCTCACTTACCTCGGAAAAAATTTGAGTGGTGCTCAGAAGAGTTTCCGAAAATATTGACCCAGATGAAATAACTATGGACCTCAACTTACAAGATCTACCTCCTATACAGGTCAGCAGAATGTATAGATCAAACAAGACCCTTATGCCTCTAGTTCTTGTGGAGATCCATATTTACAAAAACATATACAATTTAAAGTCAATCTGTGGACTTAAAATTACACCAGAGCCACTGAGGAAAAGAGCTTCTTCTGGGCAGTGCCACACGTGCCAAAACGTGTGCAAAACTCAGTACAGATGTTTAAAATGTTGCGAGACCCACCCCACAAATACTTGTGTCAAGCCAAAAACCACTCCGGCTAAGTGCGCTAACTGAGGCGGCCGTCACCCTGCTAACTATAGAGGTTGCATTTACCACCCCAAAAACAGGCAGACTGAAACCAAACAGTTAATCTATCCCATTAGCTAAAACGAGAGCTCCAGAAACTCAAGCTCATCAGTCTCTCACTAGTTCGAACAGGTGCTCACCCATTAACTGAGTCCCCCAAGAAGATGAACCTTCAAAATCAAACGAGGACATATGCCGACGTTGCCCGCTCCGAAAAGACAGTCCATGACCAGAATTTGCCTAATCCACATTCAAATATAACAGCCATCATCACCTCTTCCCTTATAATGCTGCAGAATTTCAATAACTCAAATCCATCACTAAGTACTACAAAAAGGTTTTTACAGCAAACTGTCCATTTTATCTGCACTCTGATGTATAGAAAAAAACTCACCCCAGATTCTCTAAAGATTATAGCTTAGAACGCAAATAGTCTCAAAAACAAAATACTAGAAATCCAAGAATTCAATGATTGATTAATAGTATATTCGGATTATATCTATGAAACTCACCTGAAGCTTGCTGACAACCCAAAAATCAGAGGGTACCAGCTTTACAGAAACGACAGACTTGAATATATACAGGTGGTGATACAGCCATCCTCATCAAAAACTACATCAACCATCATTCTGTAGCCAACCCTACAACCACTAATCTCGAAATCACAGGTATTAATGTCATCACAAAGTCGGAAACCTAAAAATCTAACCAGCCTACAACCCACCATCGAAAACACTGCTGACCTCAGATCTGGATGCCATCCTCGGAGTTAAAGGGCCTGTCATTATCGCCGGAGACTTAAATGCAAAACATCTTTCCTGGAGCAGTAAATCTATCAACAAGAATGGCCGCATCCTGTACTACTAGAGTTCCAATTGCACAGCTGTGGCTGGCCCCTCAGTACCAACTCATCACAGTCCGATTGGCTCCTACATCTTGGATATAGTTGTCCTCCAGAATGTTAAATTACAGTACAACTTGCAATCACTGAACGAATTATCTTCTGACCACAACCATACTGGGAAATCAGAATGCCCCCTTCGCCTCACACCTTCATACCTTGGGAAAAATATTCAAAAATGCTTCCAGACTTGGCCGTTCCTCATATTAACTCCAAGGAAGAAGTCGAATCTGCAGTCAATAAACTTACTCATCAAATCAACGCAACCTTATCATCTATCAACTGAAATTCAACTGCTTCTAAGCCTAAACACCAGAAGATATCATGAACTAAGGCAAGAAAAAGATACCATAACACAAGGGCACACCACGACAAAAAGTTTCTCAACAAACTGAATAGTGCAGTGAGAGATGCACTTAAAGCGCACAGAAACAAATTAGTCTTCCCATAATTAATCCTGCATATCACCAAGTGATCAAACCATCTGGAAACTGCTGAGAAATATCAAAAACAAAAATCCCCCCCCCTCTCAAATCTGATCTAGGCATTGTTCACTCAGATCCTGAAAAGGCCGAAACTATAGTTAATTTAGAAAACAGTGCAGCCCTTTATATATTTATATATATATATATATATATATAACCTAAGCTTCAATCATATTTATAAAATCCACTGCCAAGTCAGGTACGTGCTAAAACGGTCTGATACCCGTACCAGCCAACTCACATCTACTTTTCCAGCTGAAATTTATGATATTATACAGAATTTAAAGAATAAAAAAGCTCCTGGGCCTAACGGCATTCCTAATAAAGTTATTAAACTGCTTCCCCGAAAGGCCATTGTACATCTTACAACAATAATAAATGCCATGCTCAGATTCAAATACTTTCCCTCTGCATGGACATGGTCCCTATTTACAAGCCGGGTAAGGATCCACAGCTGACTCAAAGTTATCGTCCGATCTCTAATTTTGGCAAAATTGCAGAAAATGTTATCCTTTCCAGAATTCAAGTCTCTGTAAACAAGTTAGATATTCTTCCTACAGAACAGTTTGGCTTTCGCCAGTTTCACAGCACTACTCAACAAATCCATAGACTGATTGAGTTCATTACAAGTTACAATTGGCATCAATGCACCGGAGCAGTTTTTCTTGACTTCGAAAAGGCATTCGACAAACTATGGCACTTTGGACTACTATACAAGCTGATTTTAGCTGGCATTCCATTGGATCTGGTCCACCTGATGAAGTCATTTCTTAGTGGCAGACGAATGCAAGTCAAATTAAATGGCGCATTATCTACCCAGCAACGGAACTTGGTAGGAGCGCCTCAAGGGTCCCTCCTGGCATCGATATTTTTCTCGATTTACATGGTGGACATCCCTCACAATCCAATGTCATCTACCATTTCTCTCTATGCTGACACAGCAATACTAGCCAGGTCTCTTAAACCGCATCTTATTACCAAGAAAACCTGCTGAAATTAGAGCACTGGTTCTCCAATTTGAGATTGCAAGTAAACCCTCAAAAAAGCACTGCCATGCTTTTCACTAAAAATTCAATATCTTCTAAAGAAGACATCTTCCTATTTACTATCAAAATTCCCTGGAAAGCAGAAGCCAAATATCTGTGTATTGCTGGACTAACCTTCAACCATATGCAAAGGCATCAAGTCATAGCACAGCCCTACCCTCTTATCAATAGGAACAGTAAACTGGATACCAAAATCATCTTCTAAAGAAGACATCTTCCTATTTACTATCAAAATTCCCTGGAAAGCAGAAGCCAAATATCTGTGTATTGCTGGACTAACCTTCAGCCTACATACAAAGGCATCAAGTCATAGTACAGCCCTGCCCTCTTATCAATAGGAACAGTAAACTGGATACCAAAATCAAATTGCTCCTCTACCAGTTGATTCGTCCCCTGCCTGGAGCCACACTTCAAGCACAAATATCCTTAGCAGAGATTGCAAAACAAATGCATGATTTTAAATGCTCCATGGACTCCATGATGTTCAACTTCATCTGGACACAAATATTCCTTATATCTAATATTTCCTACAATCTTTAGCAGTCAAGTTCTTTTCAAAATCGTCTTCATATTCAAACGAACTAGTTCAAGCAGCAAACTATGATGAATCTGATTTCTTCAAATATAGACCTAAGGCCATCCTAGTTCCTAACAAGGATCTATAACTAGCACCCACTCAGACAGAGCACGTAGCTCAAACTTTCCCCTACACAGCAGGGATTATAAAAGTATTTTGCTTCACCCTTATAGACAGGTAGCGTTTTGCGGTTCGTCTACTTCCATAGTAGATCCAACCAAAGGGTGCAATGTCTCTCGTCATTCTTTGAACTGTGCTATGGAAGTGCTTTAATTTATTGTTTTGGAAACCTGTAGGAAAAAATAAAATAAAATAAAAAATAAATCCCCAAACGGCTTTTATTCCCAATCGAAGCTCCTTTGGCCTAACGTTTTGAAGACAGTGAGTGCTCAGTAGCCACATTTCTGTGATAACTAAGCTCACTGCTTTCTGGAGAGTGTGTATGTTGCTAACTTGTAGTCCTAAATCTTAAAAAGGTACCGATGTTTGAAAATAGTGCAAATTCTACGGTTTTCAGTTTGGAAAAAAAATTCTATTTACCAGTGCCAAAGATCAACTAATTTGGGAACTGAGGAAAAGCCTGGAAAATGTTCATCTAGTCAGGGACTAGAATTAAATAGATAATGATTAAAATAAAAAATGGAGTAGCGCAATGAGCAATTAATTTCCACAGGGCTATACAGGCAACTTCCAAATTCCATGACTATATAAGTGACTTCAATGGGTGGAATGAGTCTCCATAACTCAGTCGGTATAGATGAAGCCCTTTGGTCAGAAAGACCTGGGTTCGATTCCCGTCCATGACGATCTGGTCTCTGGACTAAAGGCAAGTTAACCAGTCTTATACAGGGTTGGAGGGTTTTTCTCCTGGTAACTCTGGTTTTTCATCCCTGAAAACAGGCATACTGGTTCCATGAGCACACACGGCTTAGTCATAAATACCCATGGCAAGGAAGGCAATGAGAAATCACCTTGCTTCATAATTATTTCTCCCTAGTAATTAGCTGCAACCCTCTCAAAGAGAGGCAACCACAGGGTTAGGAATGGGTGGAATGTCAAGATTTATATAGACCCTAACCACAGTGATCCTGATTAACACCATGCTTCAGATATGATATGGCTAGAATATGCACGTTTTCTCTAAGAAATTGTCTTCTTCGCAATCTCTAAAAAGCTAGTAAATTAAAATAAAAATAACTGACTAGCTTTTTAGAGATTGCAAAAAAGTCAATTATCAGCCTGTTAAAATTCAATAACATGAGAAAAAATAATACAGAAATAAGAAAATAATTCAAAAATCATTAGTTCCAAAATATTAAATCGACAAAAAAAGAATGGAGATATTGCAAATACAACAAATAAGTATATGAAATATAAACATTTAAGAAAAACACCTCCATTGTTGTTACATAATCAACCATCTTGCAAAGTGTCCCTCCCCCAAAGTAAAATGTGCAATTGTTGAGTCCTTACAGGATTGTGGACAGAGTTGCCATAGTGATAAAGATGGATGTGTTGGCAGTATGAAATGCATGTACAGTGATTTGTCTGTTAATAAATTTACAGCATAAATTTTTTATGTTGCTTCTTGAAGGTAAAAATATGCATACACACAAAAGTGTGTGTATGCATATTTTTATCTGCTATTCCATACTTCTCTATCTGAAAGTTGTGTACAGATATAACATAATAATATAATGCTGTTGACATGAGCATTAGATCATGCTGGATCAGATCACTTAAGAATGGGGAACAGCACAACACCTGACCTCACTCCAGTCTAGTTTGAGTACAACAGATGAGGCTGCACAGTTTGATTGATTTTCTCAATCCTGTCCACAGCCCGGATCTGGTACCCTATGAGTGCTGTTTTGTTTAGTTCTTTGAGGTGCACTTTAAGGACTCCATTTTGAAGACAATTAAGAGCCAAAACAAGCTGTTTTTGAATAGCTCCGACATCAGAATAGTTTTATAGGATTGGCCTACGGTGTCTCACTCAGCAATGGCAAAAATGTATACAGAATGAAGGAACGTTGGAAAATGACAGCAGGGAAGAGGAAAGCAATACTTTTGTATGGTCTCTTGTAGAATTATTAGAGGAAAGTGTATGCATTCTTATCCCACTTACTAGTGATTTCAATCCTTTGGAAGGCATAAATCACATTGTTGTGGCTTTATTGGAACTATTGATAAACCCACAGTTCAGGAGTACCTGATAGACATAAAAATGAATTACTGGTTTGGAAGCAGCACTTCATGTATTCAGCAAGCAGGGTATTGTTTTTACAGCAGGCAAAAAATATCTATTTTGAACAAAATTTTCATGCACTTCTTGGCTCCTTCAGTATGATATTATATATAAATGAGTGTTTAAACTCAAGTACTGGTGTAAGCTCATCTTTTGGTTTAATGGAACAAAAGCAGCACAATTAAATAAACGCAGGTTTAATAGTTCCATCCTTTCATCTGTCAGACATAATCTGGAATACAATATTATTATCAACAGACATCCATGGAGTCAAGAGACTCAGCATGGGAGGTCCCATTCTCACATGCACAACTCATCATTCACTCATGCATTTCACACAAATGCATTCACTGTCTCTGCACTCACCACACATTTCAATTACCCACCACTCTCCATGCAAAAAAATCGACTCTTCAACCTTCTTACACTTACCTTAAACAGCTTCCAGGAATGGCCTCTCATTCTCTAGAAATTTCATCCATGTTAATTCCATGTTAATCTGGTAATTATCCCTTACCAAGTTATACATCTTGATCATGTCTCCCCTCCTATCCACTAGGTTCTGTAACTTCATTCTCTCAATATGTCCTATTCCACATCCACATTCCAGACCAACTTCTCTGAACCCTTTCCAACAACTCATCCTTTTGAAAGTCAGGCAACCAAATCTGTGCACAGTAATAACACATGTACGCAAAAACACACAAACAGTAAGTGCAAGATGTTAGACTAGAGGTATATTTTCATCACAATGACAATCAAATTCAATTCTATTCCACTCAAAGCGCACAATGTCCTGTTATTCTTCCATTTGTACTATAAAGATGCAATTAAAAGGATCTTTTTTTTTTTTTTTAATTTGTGTAATATAGTATCAAATTTTGGGAATTAGAGATCCTGGACATATGTACTTGGCACATGTAAATCTGATTTTGGGAAACTTCTGCTCACATGAGAAAAAAAAAAAAAAGTTAAAACTTTTAGTTTGTAATAACGTGTGAATTGCACCAACATATTTGCTATAGCATGAGATATTTCACAAATCTTTTTTATGGTTTCAATGCTTGAAATACTTATGAAGGTCTGCAAAGAACCGCATCTCATTATCACTGACAACAAGGTAATAATGATGTCTATTATCAGTTTTTGCTTTATTAAATGTCTTACAAATCATCACCATGGAATTTTAACCATGATGTTTTACAGCTGCACTTACTTAGGCAAACTCTTCTGCATATTAATATTAATTTATAGTATGGTAAAATCTCAGAAACTGAAAAACAATAAAATGACCAGCAAAATTTATTTTACAATATACATGAGCACTGCTTACAACAAATAAAATCTTTCAAGAGACAGCATGTGCAACAGGACATAAAAATGGTGAAAAATGCACTCTGTATAGTAGTTTTCATTCAACATTATCTTTGTTTACTGTCAAAATATAAATGCCATATAACAGATCCAACAGTGCAAAATAGTTATTTATAAGATACAAAAATGTTGCTTTTCTTCTAAATACAAGACCTAAATATATCACAAGAATAAAGTATTGGCATATGAAGCATAATCATTTTGAACTTTGAACTTTACCTCAGGTATATTAAAAATCAGTTAACAAATTTTGAGGTCATTTCTTTTTGAAGTGACAAAATACCATGAGGGTTATTTCTAAACAGTTAAAAACTCTACTTGCATCTGAAAAATTACATTTTCATACAGATAAAGAGATCAGAATAGAAAGAGAATACGAATCTATGATGCAAACAGTAAAAGGAATGTTTTTAGATAGATGGAATGTTAACTAACACCCATTTTTCATATCAATAAAGATTACCAATCTTTAGAAAGGGTCATTTTACAACTGATGTTTGTTTTTAAGTGTTAATATGAAACTATCAAAATATTAATTATAAATCATATCTATTAAATTTTAAGATATATAGAATACAATGGATAATATTACTACACACTTATATACTGTATATATATTCAGGTATCATCTTATAATGAGTAAAGTATATACTGAGCAAGTACCCTATTGC
The DNA here is from genome assembly GCF_054136105.1 of Typopeltis vanoorti. Taxonomy (NCBI): domain Eukaryota; kingdom Metazoa; phylum Arthropoda; class Arachnida; order Uropygi; family Thelyphonidae; genus Typopeltis; species Typopeltis vanoorti. The sequence goes on from NC_143568.1 coordinate 92,101,728, forward strand.
AACTACAAAACTGACTACCGAGATCACATAAAAAGTTCAAGCACAGGGTACCATAAGTTAATGAGATGGATTTACCACCAAGGGATATTTTAAAAGTTTTTTTCAAGGTCAATTGTTCATTCATTACTATACATTGTACAATAAACCCTGTTTATGATCTCTGTAATATGAAACTTAAAATGGGAACCCCTACCCCCCCTTATTCAATGCATGCACTGTACTAAAAGATACATATCATGATTGTGTGTGTATATGTACATGCATGCACACACACACCAAGATATATATCTTCAAAATGTATGTAACTTTACAGTGTAAGTTAGCAATAAATAATGACAGCTCATCGTTCAGAGAATTTTAAATATGTTATAGATGAACTAAACAGAAAAGTAATGCATGTATTATTTATCTAATTTCAAATTCAAAATCAGTTATATGGAGGAGTTCACTCTAATAATACCAAATTCTCTGTAAGCTGAGGGGGGAAAGGGTGTAATGCTAATTAAATAACTGAAAGACTAGATCATCCCAAAAATTTCTAAAAAGTATTACATCTCAAACATTTACAAAAGCCACAGTAATATTTAAGCAAGCAAACAAACAAAAGTTTTATATCTTACAATATACACATGCACAAAAGATTATGCTTGTAGATTTTATAATAATAATCTCAATGCTGCAAAAATGATTTTTTTTTCCCTTCAAAATTATGGAATTGCTTGAATACATGATTTAGTAAGCTTGAAACCTAAAATATTTTTACTGTTGTACTTTTATCATTTCCATAAGCCTAGGAAATGACACATCCATTTTATGTGGTTAATAACTCTGAATGAAATATAATAAACTAAATATGATCCAATAAATATTTTCACAGTATTTCAAAACTATTACTATTTACGAATCATATCAAAATTAACTGCTAGTGGCCTTTAACACTAAGAAAGATTAGGGACTAAAATATTTCATTTTTAGAATTAAGAATGTTTATACATTTAACATGTTAATTCTGTTACCCAAAAGTTGTGCGACCATTAATGTGATGTAAAACTTCCCTACTTTTGTTCTATGATTAAACACCAGAGGCACAATGATTATGATATTTGTGCACATCAGTCTTGTTTTTCACTTTTTAACATGATTTTTTTTTTTTTTTTTTAGATGCGTCTGTAGCAAACTGCACCTATTAGCCTTTTTCTTTTCTGCATGAAGATTTTGAAATTTAAATTTTTATAAAAAATTGATGATAATAAATATTTGACATGAAGAGACCAAACTATATTTTTTATTGCATGGATGACATGCAACAGAGTTACTTCTGAGCATTAGTGATTTTACTGACCCCGTGAATGTACTACTGTTCTTAATAGGTCCTTAAGCACACATAAATCCAATTTTGTAACCATGATTCCAGAATCAGGTGGTTAGCCCTATGCCTACAAGTATACTTTGTATGTAAATTGCATGTTATCCTGTATGCATGATTAAAAATGTGATTTTCCAGGAGGAAAAAAACCCAGCCATCTTCATATGGATATTTGGCAAGTATAAGGAAGAATGATCATGGTAAGATGACATTAATGGATGAAAGTGGTAGAACGGTAACTGCTGCAGAAGACATTGCTGAGGTATTTGGTGATTAATTTATAAGGGTGTTTCATCCTGATCAGAGTGGAATCATGAGGAACTTAAGTGTAGAGGACATGGGAGAGGATGGCTTAACTGTGGGTGAGCAAAAGGTATTTAAAGAAATAAACTTGATGTCAATAAGGTAATAAGATTTGATGACATATCACCACACATTTTAAAGGAATGCTCCAGGGAATTGGCAGTAAGACAGCATTGGCATGGCAGATATTATGGCCTTTGGACTTGAATAGATTGCATGAATAGGCAAGTAAGTGGAACTATCAGTTCAATGCTGCAAAGTGTAAGGTTTTGAGATTTGATAAGCAACGATGGGATGTAAAGTATACACTTTGTGGGGGGGAACTTTAAAGGAAGTAGAGGAGATGAGAGATCTAGGAGTGATGGAGGACAAGGACCTGAAATTCAGGGGCCACATTGCACAAGCTGTGAAGATGTCACATTGGATAATGGCAATGATGCAGAGGACCCAGACTTGCAGAAACAGAGAGGTTATGAAGCCATTGTATGAGTTCTTGATCAGGCCTCATATGGATTATTGTGCACACATTTGGTCACCGGGTTTTTTTTATGGTGACAAGGATATGCTGCAAAGGGTCCAGAAAAGATTCACAAAGGTGGTCAGTGGCCTTTGGAATATGAGAACAGATTTTGAGAATGCAAGTTGCAGAGCCTTGTGAATAGGAGGAAGAGGGGGGGGGGATATGATTGAGACATATAAGTTAGTCAGGGACTGTTATCTGGTTGACATGGAAGAGATTTTTCATAGAATGATAGATGGGTAGAACAAGAGGCCATCGCTCGAAACTGTATAAGGAAGGTGTGAGAGACAAGGTTCTTTTGCATGGAGAATGGTTGGTGAGTGGAATGCATTGCATGAGTGTGTCGTGGATATAGATACATGACACACACATTGAATCAGTTTAAAGCACAATTGGATGGGTATTGTGTGCAATAATGTTTACCTCCAACGACGAGTCTCTGACTCCATGGAAGTTAGATGCTAATAATAATAATAAGACCGGCTAACTGACCTCCACTTGAAAATCACTGTTAAAGATTCTTCACATTCTAGAAAGGATTTGGGCCTAGGTCTTTGCAACTGAAAGGCATTGTTGAAACTGTTGCTTTCTATTATGTATCAGTTGCTGTGTGAGTGAGAAAGAGAGAGAGAAATGTGCAATAGATAAGTAATTTTCTGTTAATTACCTTTTTTCTGTTAATTTCTTTTTTTTGTATATATGATACTTTTAAAATAACTCTTGAAAAATTTTCATCTTTGTTAAAACTATACAATAATTTCCTCTTAACACACAGTATCAAAATACATTTTTGACTGCAATCAGGTTCACTGCAAAAAGGGATATTGACATTATCAGCAATACAGTGGAGTTATGTTGTCAGTGATTGTAACCGCTACCCTACAATCATACTTTGTGAACATGCACTATATCCTTTCCTTTCCATGCAACCTGGCTTTGGTTTATTAAGTAACATATCTTAATATCATAAATATGTTTGTAATATTACATTATGGGATGTACACTTTGAACTAAGTTTTCATTTGAAAAGACCATCTGTCATTGTAATTGTTAAGTGACTGTTCAAGCAAATGAAGACTACATTGTGAAACATTTACTATTATTCCATTTCAGCTGAATAATATTACTGACTTTTTAAAGAGCGATATATATATATATATATATTAACCAGACAAGTCATTATTCACAACCATAACAGAGGTACAGAGCTGGGCAAACTGAAAGTTTATTTCAAATACCAAACTGGTTTTCAGAAGTACTTCATGTACAACATTGCCATGAGTAAAATTTTGAAAGCTATATTATTTTAAACCCCTGCCACCTCTGTATAAGACTGGTTAACTCAAAGACCAAAACAGCAATACAAATACATTTGTGACAAGACAACATAAATATTATAATAAATTTGTTTTGCGTAATTGCAAAAAATGCATAAAAATTGTACACTTATCCATGTTGTATAAATAAAATTATACTTTTTACTTTACAATATCAGCTTAAAGTCCCATCCCCACTTCAAATTCCTGTTTCCAATTTACTTTGATAAACATGTTCTTTAAAAACTGCCCCAAGGCACTGTGTGTGTGTGTGCATGTGTGCGTGAGTATTTTGTCTCCCATAGACAACAATTAACAGTTTACAGAAACATGATACCAGTTCAAACAAATTCCGCTATATCAATAAATCTGGAAACATTAATTCAGCAAATACTGCAGTACTTCCTATTCTTAGGAACATTTTCAATACACCGATTGTCTTTCTTTCTGTTGACTACTGATAATATTTATTTATCGTACATTATTGCGTATAATGCAAAAAATTTATGTAAAGTTAGGGGTTCGCATTATATGCGGATCCTAAAAGATATAACATCTTATTAGACTTGCACACACAATATATACTACCTAATGCCTATGCAACCAAATCTACTTGACCCACTCGCATTCGGTGACCGAGCGCACATCGTACCTGTGCATAAAGCTACTTACATAAGTAGCTTTATGCACAGGTAACCACAATTCATTTTAAATATTATTCGTTAAACAAACCTAGCCTGAAAATGAGCCAACAGAAACATAAACGTTCATCTTTTGAAGCAGGATTTAAATTGCGTGTCGTGCAGTTTGCAGAAGAACATAATAACAGTGTTGCTATGAGAGAATCTGGTGTAGCAGAGAGTAATATTAGACTTTGGCGTAAGCAAAAAGATAGTCTTGAAAAAATCCCACAAACGAAACGTGCCCATCATGGAGATGTAGCAACCTTTCCAGAACTCGAAGAAGAGTTAAATGAATGGATTTTGACGCAATAACAAGATGGCATTATAGTAACAAGAAATGCAATTCGTTTGAGCTCTACAACTCAAGAATGGTAAATTCAAGGACACACCAGGTATTTCATCTTTTCTTGCTTCACCTGGGTGGTGCAACAAATTTATGGAATGCAAAGCATTAACATTACGACACTGAACAAAAATTGTGCAGAAGTTACCAAAGCAGCTTGAAGAAAAAGTGCAGTCCTTCCATAAATTTATCATAAAATTACGGAAGTGTCATGGATATGAACTTTCCCAAATTGGCAATATGAATGAGACGCCCTGTACTTTGATATGCCTGGGAATCGAACAGTAAACTCAGTTGGTGAAAAGGATGTTTTCATAAAAACAACAGGACATGAAAAAACGCATTTTACCATTGTTCTAGCATGCATGGCAGACGGAACCAAATTAAAGCCAACAGTGATATTTAAAAGGAAGAAAATTCTGAATAATATGAAATTTCCGCTAGGTGTAATTGTTCGCGCCAATCAGAAAGGGTGGATGGATGAAGGTGGTGTACAATTGTGGCTGGATCAAGTATGGAACATACGTCCAGGTAGCTTGTTACGTCAACAAAGCATGCTAGTCTGGGATATGTTCCGGGCGCATTTAACAGAGGCAAGCAAAGAGAAAGCATGTGAGCTATGTACAGACCTAGCAGTCATACCGGGTGGTCTGACTTTTAACTTCCGTTTTGCAGCCACTTGATGTCACCTTGAATAAGCCATTTAAAGATCGCTTACGTGAAAAATGGAGAGAAGAATGGATGTCATCTAGTTTGGTGAAGATGACAAAGGGTGGGAATTTTCAGAAGCCTGAGATCACCCTAGTCACCAGCTGGGTTAAAGAAGCATGGGATTCGATACCATCTGAAATGATTCAACGCTTATTTCTTAAATGTAGAATAAGTAATTCAATGGATGGATCTGAAGATCACGTCATGTACGAAAGCGAGAATGAGCGCAACAAATTGGAGAGCATGAAGATGATGACGACAACTGCTACACTGATGACGCAATCCCTACAGATGAATTTATAAATGAAATGTTTGATGACTCAAAAGATGAAGAAGAATTTAAAGGATTTTGACATTTTTTTTAAGATAAATATTTCTTTCGTTAATTCGTCTTGTATTTTGACATTTTGTTTTAAAATAAATATTTCTTTCATTAATTCGTATTGTATTATTTATAATGTTATGGAACAAGATTAACAGATCGCATTATACGTGGACATGGCATTTTAGGGCTAGTTTTCAAACAAAATTTCTAGTTCGCATTATGCACGATAATATACGGTAAATTTAATAAATTAACGCATCAAATAATATAACAACTGTAAACCTAATCACATAATCATTTGTGTCATTTAAAAATGTGAATACAGTGGTTACTCAATTACTGATTGTGTTAAGACTGTTCAGCTGGACTGTTTGAAGCCAAAATAAACAAAGGCTACAAGGCCTGTATCTCATGTCTGTTAACTGCATATCTTCTTCTAGCCAGTTGGCATGTTTTACAGGATGAAAAACCCTACCACTTGCATATGATAAAGCCTAATTCACACTGTGCTGAGAAATTGATTTGTTGGTTGGTTAACTGAATGTAGTTATATAGTGCTGTTACAGGCATCAGAAGACATGCTAACCCAATTCAAGGTGTGATTAAATGAGTTTTGTAATTTGAAGGAAGAGACCACTGTACTTTGCATGAAGGATGGGCATGTTTTTCAGTGAAAATTTTCACATACTATTGTTAATTTGCCCATCATACATATAGTATCAACATCACTTGAGCTTCAGATAGGGTGACTGAATTACGCTGAAATTTCTTTAAGTACTTTTGTATTACTAAGTTTCACAACAGTAAATAATCACCTATCAGATGTTTGTCCATTCGTCTACCAGTATGTATTAAAAACTCCAATTTATCTGGACAGATCATCTTTAAATCAGACCAGTTTTAGTTGTACAGAATGATATGTATATTTAAATGACAATAAATAAATTGAGCTGGGTAGTGCCATAAACTAAATATCTCTAAGTTCAACTGATATGAATATAAGCTCTGAAAATAAACGTCACTATATATTAAGACTACTGCATAGTTTGCACACCAAACCAATTCTTGAATTCTTTACTAAGGAATTTCAGTAAAAGTGGATCATACATTTTCACCTATACCAATGTCTTTAAGACTAAGGTCAATATGAACGAAAAAGGCTGTTGTAGTCATGTTTTTAGAATGGATGAGAAAATGCAACCTGGATTTTTTTTTATTTAAAAAAAAAAAAAAGGGGAGAGAGAGCAAGTCTGCATGAATACTCACATACCATCAACACAACATATATATGTATATTTTAATGCAGAGAACTTCGGGTTTTCCCCCCCCACAAGACGACTACCAGAGGAAAAACAAACTGAACGCGACTGATGTTCTGTATAAAGTTTCCTCTGTAATTCAAAGTAATGTATAATGTTTGCATAGTCTACTAATTTCAATGATTAATTTTACTTATACTATTTGTGATTATTGTGCGAGTCTGTCTGTGGAGTTCAAAGACTCTTCGCAGAAGGCCCATCATACTTTTTCTCAAAACAAAACATTAATGAATGCCTCTGGCAATCGATCTCATTCGTACTTGTCACTCTTCAAGGAAAAAATCTTGTTCTCATTCTTACTAATCACACTCTTACTCAGCTTTCAGGTGTGCACTCATGTTCTCTTTCATCTTGTCATGTATTGAAAATTTCTTCCACAGCTATCTTGTAATCGATACAGTAAAAAGTGCTTTCAAAGACAGCAATATAAGATCTGATAATATTGGAGTCTTGACATAACAAATTAATTTGGAGGAAAACAGTCTATGAGAAGCTAGTAATGGTGTAAATTTCATGTAGTACTATCATAATATCCTGTACACCCCCTCCCCTGAGAGTTACATGTCAGGAATTTGATGATGATAATGAATTAAGTTTTTTCCTACTATGCTATATTGTCTTTGTAGCAGAGTGATTTTCTTACATAGCATTTATCATAAGGGACCAGAGTTCAAACATCATTACTGATGTAAAGAACTTAATTAGGACTTTTCCAGAAGGGCTAAGATAGCTTTAGTGTCAGAGATGCCCCCCCCCCCATCACCACTAGTAATGCGAGTTTTCGTGATACAAAACCTTATGAAATACATGTCATCTACAAATATAATAAACAAGATGTATCACCAACAACAGGCTTTAGAGCAATGTAACAAAACAAAACAACCTCTAGAAAACAAATACATACACATTTCTTAGAGATTTTCTGCAAGTGAATACTGACTGAGTCTATTTCAGTTTGTATTTTTAAGTCTATTTTTTTTTAATAAGACATATTTTTAGACATAAAAGTATGAATAGTATATTTAATTTTTCTAATTTATCTTAAAATTGTCTAATATCATTACAGGTCAGACAGATAGAAAAATTATTTAAAATATTTTTATTCATTTTATTTTTTTGAAACATAAAAAAGTAAATAAAAATTTACTTTATGCCATTAATTTAAAAAATTGTGTGATAAACTATTTTGTGGAATAAAGTTCTGCCATTAAAATTTGTGCTACTGGTCTAATAAAATGCAATTATACAGAAGCTACTTTTTTGTTCTTTAGCAACTGTGTAACAAAACATTTTAAAAACAACTTTTATCTTAATTTTGTTTAGAGAAGTAAAGAAGTAAAATATTTTGTCTATTTTTTATGACACTTGATTATATATATAAAAAATATATATAGTATACATTTTTTTCATACAACCTTTAAGTCAACATAAGAATGACAATACATGAAAACTAAGTATGCCTATATACATGTTAGTCGTGATTTACTTCAATACAGAATTTCAGGATAAGCTGATAAAGATTAACTGATTCATTATCCTACAAAGAACCAAAATATAGATCTGATTATACCTGTTTTGTGCATAGCTGTTCTTCTTCTTTCAAACTGGTTTTGTGGCTATTAAAAATTATAAAATGTTTCACCACTTTATATCCTAATTATTTGTCATTCTTCATTTACCAAGGTTAAAGTATAACCTTCACTGTCTATAACAGTGTATAGTGTAATATATGCTATGTACCATGTGGCCTTGAAAATTTATGATGTGATCGCATATTATACCGTTTACATTTTCTTAAGTTTTCAAAAATGCGAGAATGAAACATATGTTTCACCATACTTTAACCTGCTGAAGGAGACAAATTTGATGGATTTAAGGTGAGTAAGAAAAACCAACTAGAGAGTGGTTTAATGACATCGTGGAATGGACTGGTTTAAGAATGATGGAAGCAACTGACAGAGAGAAATGGAGAAGAGCTGCTCATCTGCTGCAACCCTCTTGCTAGAGGATGCTACCAGACGATGACGACGACGAAGAAAAACCAAATAAACTTCTATAAGTGCTGACAATTATTTCACTATCAAAGCTTATTTATAAACTTAAACTTACAACCCAGATGCCAAGTGATCAGTGTATTCACTCTTCAGCCAATAAGCTGTGGGTTTGAATCCTGCCATGGGAATACATGTATGACAATGGCATAGATAAATTTATCTATCTCTAAACATCTTTAGATATATATAAATTTCATTAATGGTGTGAGACCACCACCACCACCATCCTACTTACTGGAGGCCTGAAGTGGATGTAAGTTCCATGTTTGATCTCCCAATTTATTTCATATTTAAATTTCTGCAGCACTGTTGCATTTATTCATATCAAAGTTTTCAAAATGTTGCCATCCATAATGGAAATAAATACTTTACTAACTAAATTTAATATTTACATGCTATGTTTAACCAGCTAAAGCTAGCATTATCAAAGGCACTTTAAAGATAGACACTAAGAAAAGAATGAAAATGAAATTACTTCAAGAAGGGACAGTCACATGCATAGACTGACAATTGCTCTCTTCACGGGCGAGCTTCTGTGATTATTGCTGTTAGGAAGATAAGGTGGTACATCACAATTTGTGTATGATCTCATCAGTTTTGATGCAATTGACCAGATACTGTAGAACTTAAGGCTTCCAAGAACAGTCTCTGCTTTAAATTGGGATTTAAATTGACAGTGCTTTAAATTGGGATTTGTGCAGTAGATTGGCTTTCTTCCACCTAGGAAATGGTGGAAGAATCATTATCCAAGGCATGTTGTACTTCTGCTTTTTGGGTTGTCTGTAATTTTTTTTTTTTTATTATATTTGAATTACAAATGTAATTTTTATGATATTTTAAGATGGTCCATTCTGTCTAACACTAACATGGGATACTGTAAATCCACAGGAAGGAGAGAGGATCTTAGTCATACTTGATTTGCCTCAGGATGGTGGAAACTTTGTTTAGAGATTTGAAGACCATTCTAATTCCCAAAAGCAGACCAGTATAACATGCCTCACATAAAGGCCATTTCATTGGATGCAATAACTACATACATCCCAATTTAAAGCACAGAGACTGTTCTTGGAAGGAAGCTCAAGTTCTACAGAACCCAGTCAAATTGCAACAGAAATGATGCCGTACAAATGTTGGTGCACCACCTTATTTATCTTCCTGTCAGCAGTAATCACTGTAGATCACCATGAATGCATCACTGTTACTTCCATGCATGTGACTGTCTTCGTCCTTGAAGTAATTTCATTTTTAAGTTTTTACTGAGTGTATATCTTTCAATAATGCTAGCTTGAGCTGGCACATATTCATTTAATTTAGTAAATTATTTATTTTCATTAGTTAGCAAATGATTCATTTCCATTTCAGTTTTCTCTCTCTTTCTCCCCCCCCCCTTCTCCAAAGAAAATTTCAACACGAATAAAGGATTGCCAGATTACCTAACCTTAAACCCACTCACTGTACTAACCAATACTAACATACTGTAGGCTAACAGTCCTTCATGGATGGGATTAAAAAGAGAAGTATTAATGTTAGAAGATATGGAAGTGAGAAAAACTATTTAATGATAATGGTCATTATAAAAAGTGTTTTGGATCCTGAAGTAACACAATCAGAAAAAAGATTCATATGGAGAAAAGTAGAAAGAAGAGTAACAAAAATACTTGGACTAAGGATTCAGACTTAGGTTAAGGCCTGAACTGATGAATTTAGCAGAACAATATACCTTTATGGCACAGGAAGTTATAGAGTATCAATGGTCATACAAAATAATTTCACTGAACTGATGTATGAACTTTTATACTTCCAATATAAAAACAAGTATGGAAAAGATCTGAGATAACCATAACAAGGTGCAGTTTACAACAGCATTCTTATATGTGACATAATCCATTATCATTGCAGCTAAACTCAGTACTGGTTTTAACTAAGTATAGTTTGGACAGATTATTTATTGTTTTTCATAATATATGTTATTTTGCTACTAAAAGTAGTCTGATTTAAAGCAGAATTATTAAGAAGAACAAACAATCCTAAATATAAAATTTCATTAAATTCCATCAACCCAAAGTTGGACTTATTTTAAAATGCTTGACTAATTTTTCCCCTGATTTAAACCAAAATGCAGAAATTTAAAAAATGAAATCCCAAAAAAACACAGTAAATTTGCATATAAAATACTTTAATTCACTATTGTTAGTTTGTGCCTTCTGTGCAATGCTGCATAAATGGCTTTGTGTTAAAGTTAATTCAGGTGTGTAACTGCATACTTAAAAGAAGAAATAACATCAGATAATTAATCCAATAGCCATAATATAATGTATAACTACAATTCATATGATTATTCTGCCACTCTAGAAGTTTGAATTGTACAAGAGAAATTTCATGTTATCTTGATTTGTATAAATGTCACCCAAAGAAAAGTAGAAAGGGAAGCTATCCATTGGATAAAAAAAAGACTGGAAAATTGGCATGATAAACAACTGAAAACAAGCAGTGAAATCAATATGTGAGAAGGTAACAAATTCAACTTTCATCCTTGTAAAATATCACAAAGATCCAGTGAGAGCATAGTAACAATGGTAAAAAAAAATACCAATTCATATAAAGTTTGTAGCAAACCTTGGTTCCATCTTCCATTTGTATTCTGAATTATTAAAGGCTAGATATCACAACTAATAAGTTTAGTTATAGAATTCAGTGAATACAAAAATTCTTTGACTAAAGAAAGTGAGAAATACTAGGTCATTTTACAAATGTTTGTTTTATCTCCTTAGTTCTCTAAGTAGCGTGCCAAGACAGTACAAGAGAAGAATCAAGCATACTGTAATTGGCTTTCATTAAAATTACCATGCTCAATTGCTGCTTATACTTAAGATTAACATACAAGCAAATTATTAACACACTGAAAACTTATTTGGAAAAGGTCAAAAGTAGGAAACTTACTTCATATCCAAGTGGCAGTTAAGCTTTCCGGTCTCTTGCTAAAGCTACTGGACATTAGCTTGCTTTTACCCTTGAATGGTTCTATTGCATCAATACTCACTGATAAAAAGCTTATCTCCTTTGTAAATGTCCTTGATTTCCAGACATCGACCATTCAATATTCGCCAATTAATTTTCACCTAAAGAGATTAGAAGAAACCCATCCAAACTGGACACCAAAACATCACATTGTCCTGATGGTTTTGAAGATCTGTGTTCCAGAGTTAACTCCTATGTCACCTTTTTATTCTCTCCTATTCCACTTGTATCTATGTCGTAGTTGGAAAGCCCATATTTAATCTAAGAAGGGCAACAATTCTTTGCCAAATTACTGTCTAAATTAATGAAGAAAATTAATATTCCATTTCTGTGAAACTTCTCAATTATTAAATAATCATTTTATGGATTATTTATTTTTATGGAGTATGGATTCTGTCACTCTATTTGTATCACCAATCCATGGAAAAGTCTGGAGAAACTCAAGTGGCTGGTCTTGATATCGCTAAGGTATTCGATCAGGTTTAGCATAAAGACCTATTAAGTAAGCTCCCATCTTATGATCTGTCTTCTGACTTTTGTAACTGGGTTACCAGCTTTCCATTGGGATGCAAATCATATGTGATGGTGGTTAAATCTTTATCCTCAAACTTTGCAAATAACACTGGGGTTGCACAAGTATCTGTTCTTTCACCCACTCTGTATATCAGCAACCTTCTCCAGTTGGCTGCAAATGTAATCCAGTTTTGCTGATGACACTATGCTGCACTGTTCATTTGTAAAACCTTGTACTACACAAATGATTCAACTCTCAATTCTTACCTCCAAGCCATTCTTCGATCAGGTTCTGAGAATTTTGATTTCAATGCTAGTAAAACCCAGTCTTGTCTTATTCTACTCCCCCCCCCCTCCCTTTTGCCAACATTCAAATCTTAGAAAAGATGAGATTCTTCTCCTTGGGGGAGAGGCAGAGGAATATTTTACTGTTACTGAGCATTTCCCCAATTTTAGTAAAGGCTATAAGAGTATTTACTGATTTACTAAATCAATTGCAGCTAAGTTCAAAATTTACAAAGAATGGGAGAAAAAAAAAGTAGCTGATTGCTGTAGTTTGCATGAAAATATACATTACCATATAGCCTACAGCAGTCATAGGATCTTCACAAAGATTTTCATGAAGTAATCATCATAAAACTTAATTTTTTTGAGATTGCTTAGTGCTCAGTATTATGATGAGTCATCTAAGCCCATAAGTATACCTATTAGCTGCATGTGGTCTTTTTACATCTCAAAACTTGTGCTTTGGAAGGGATAAAACACTGAGATTCTAAGGAAAGAATCTGTCACTTCTGTCTGAGATCAATTAATTCCCTTCAGGAAAAAGAAGTCCATATGTTCTTTAAATTCTAGATGGAATCCTAATCCACATTTTTCTGAACAAAGAGCATATACTATCCTAAATACATTATGGAGACACCCTTTTGATCACAGAATATGAACAGATTTCCAAAAGGCACTTAAGAGTCAGATATTTGTTTATAACCCAACAATCTATTTATAAAAATTATGTTGTCATTTAGTGATAAACAGGTCATTCATAAAATACACTTGCTGTTGCAGTTATGTTAATGTCATACATTTCTTGCCAAGTACATTACTTCTGAAGATGACCTGAATATATAGGATGAAATGCTGAGCTAATTAACAAAGATTATATATATTTCAAGAAGGATCTTAATGCTCACACTGAACATTATGCTGAATGATCTCACAAGTTTATATCATTTACATGCCTAATGCAGATGTTATTAAATGCATAACTTTAAAAAAAAAAAAGTTCCAATCTGGCTGATTTTTTCAAAAAAATAAAATAAAATAAAATAAGAAAACAATGCATCCATAATAGCTAAATTATACTAAATAAATTTACTTAGCGATATGACTGGGGATATTAAATTTCTTTCCACATCCATCAAAACCAGAACATTACTTGATATCTCCAAATATTCACAGATCTTATAAGTTGAAACATGGTCACCAATCAATGATTCTTTTCTGACTAATAATATATATATATATTTTAATTCTCTCTCTTTCCTTGCTTTCATTTCAATCTTAAGTCCTATGGAAAAAGGTGAATGTTTTCTTTTAGGCTTTCTTTCAGTGCTTTGTGCACGTTAACAGTTTTCTGTTTATTTATTTTAGTTTTTAAAATCGCTTATTTACCTCCTCACGATGAATACTCAAAGCTATCCAGTCATCATTAAATACTGCAAGAATGAGGAAACTGGCTATTAGTAGCACAGTTTTAATCAAGCAGTGCCTTCAGTTGTGAATATCATTAATTAAATACTGATTTTAGTTGTAAATTAAATCACTTCCATCATGCTTCTTAAGGAAGCACACAGTACAAAAAATATTCACTAGTTTTATACTTCATTTATAAAATTAGTCTAATTATAAATTCTAGCTGTCCCTTAGTCATGGCATTTAGTAAACTCAGCACACAAACACTAACTGGCAATCCAAATAATTAGCCATGGGGGATTAAAATAAACATTGATTTCAGGAACTACTGTTGTTTTTATATTAATGATTTACCACTTTTATTCAACTAAACAAGAAGATTAAAAATAAAATGTCTCTTAATTCAAAATAAATGATTTCAGTCCCTTTCTGGTCCTCCTGATTTGCATATTAAACATAAACAGTATAGCTAAATATGTATATATATATATGTGGCTATTAACAATATATTAATTTTGTTGATTAAAACATCTAAAATCCATTTCATTCAGAGACTTTTAAATAAAAAATTAACCAGCAGAATATTTTGTCTCTTATCAACATTTACTAGTATTAATTAAAAATTTCTGCATTAAAATAAAATCTTTTGACTGTACATTACCAAACTGAAGCTAGCATTAAGAACTAACAAACAAAATTTTGCTAAATACTTATCTAAAAATATTTATATGTATTATAATAAAAAAACAACAACAACAACAAAAAAAAAAAAAACATTAACCTTTAAAATGTTTATGAGGTGGGAATAAAAAGTGTAACTTTCAAAGACTGAGGTTGCGACCTCAGAAGCATTAGTTAATATTAAAACTGGCTAACACCCCCCCCCCCTCTCTCCTCACTCACTCACACATGAATAGAGAAAGAGAGAGAGAGAAAAAAAATGTTTTAAATATTTCTCTCTTATTTGATGTGCACAATCTTTAAAACAACTTGATGATATTTTGTTCTGACTATTGGTTCCTGAAATACAATGAAATGGAAGAAAATGCTATAAAACCATTTACACTTCATCAGGCATTAGGTGTTTATCACCATGACTATTACTATGTGACCTATTGTGAACATTAAAGGAGCCACCTTTATTTTCCAGCTTTCTTTCCAGATCTCTAATTCGTACTTCATGTTTCAGGACGGTGGCTCTTAGTTTCTTTACTTCTTCTAATAACTCATCTACTTTTTGGTGCTGTAAGAGAAATAAAGGGAATGAACAATATAATCAAATTACATAAGGTAACATACTGGAATTTTTTTGGAAGACATCAAATAGTTTGATACATCTCATTTAAACTACAAGAAGTTTTCAGTGGAATACATGGGCTGATTAAAAAAACTCAGGACAGATTTTTTTTTTTTTTAAAGGAAATTTAAATAGGTTACTTTGAGTTATCTCCTTAAGTTCAAGTATCTTAATTGCAAGGTGGTAATCCAGTGACCCTTCCATTTTCAATAGATTTCTGGTAAGTTATTTGGAATGGCATGCAACTGCCATGTCATATTCATTTGTACATCTGTGATGTTTTGGAACTGTTTCACCTTCAGAGTATTTGACCCTGCAAAGAGGAAGGAGTTGAAGGTGGGGAGAATTTCTTCTTATCTAAGAATTCCTGGAACACTTCTGGACATTGCTGTCCAAAAACTAGGCACTGAAAGATCATCTGTGGAGTCTTTTCCTATGAACTGCATATCAAAACCAATGGAGAATGGTTCTGTAGCAGTCTGATTTACTAAAAATATACTTACTTCAGATTAGACTGAACACGTTACCAAATATCCTACACAACTTCTGTTTTAATAGCATTATATTTAGCTCTTAAAAAAAAAAAAATCTGTAACATGCATCAACCTTTCTTTCTATAAAGTAAATGGCAAGATCATTTACTTTATAGAAGAAAAGCCAGAAGAACATATAACACTAAAAAATCAAAAATAAATAAACGAACTAGAGCTTTTTATATTAAAACCTTTTTTTTTGATCTTGTACAATTTCCTTCATGATCAACATTAACATATTCACATGGGGCTGCATCATATATGCCATGCATTAGGCAGGAGATTGGTTGAGATTTCTGCATTGGATGGATTCATTTTGCAAATTTGCCACCTATGAGATGGCAAGTACAATTTTTATAGCTGGCCAATTATATATATATATATATATATATATATCATCATCATCATCAAATTCCTGCCATGTACCCTCAAGGGGGTGTACAGGATATGATAGTACTACATGAAAAAAATTACATCATTACTAACTTCCTATCTACCATTTTCCTCCAAATCAGTCTGTTACTTGTCAAGACTCCAACATTATCAGATCTTATATTTCTATCGTCTAAGGCACATTGTGCCGTATCAATCCACCTATATCTTGGTCTTCCTCTGGGTCGTTTTCCTGCCAACCTGGAAGAGAACACTTGTTTTGCTAATCTTTCTTCGCCCATTCTGTTTAGGTGACCATACCACCTGAGATTAGCTCTGCTAATGCATTCCTGGATGTTGACAATGTTAAGTTCTTTCCTAATATCCTCGTTTTAATATGATATTGCCATTGAAGCCATCTGTTCACGCCTATAATCTTTCTCAGGACTCTCATATCTGCGGTCTCTAGTCTTTGGTCAAGTGTTTTACTTCTGACCCAGCTCTCAGATCCATAAGTTAAAACTGGTTTGAACACTGTCTTGTATACAGCTAATTTAGTGTTCCTACTAATTTCTCTCTTATTCCATATGAATTTATTCAATTGACTTCCTACCATACCAGCTTTGCTGATTCTGTTGTCTATTTCTATATTTAATTTACCATCTTCAGTAAAAATCGTACCTAAGTAACTGAAATGTTTCACTTGTTCCACAGGTTCTCCATTCACAACACAGTTGACATTTTCAATGATTCTGCCTATTTTCATTGTCTTTGTCTTTTTATTGCTGACCTTCATACCATATCTATTACAACAGCTATTCAATTTAGTCAGAGAAGCTTGCAGACTTGTAGCGGATTTATTTAGAAGTATAACATCATCCACATAAAGCAAAGAGCTGACATTAACATCTCCAATTTTGATATCGTGTTTAATACCACTTTCCTTCATAATGTGATCCATATAGATAATGAATAACAGAGGGGATAATGTACATCCTTGTCTCACACCAGATTTAACATTAAACCATCTTCCTGTACTTCCTTCAATTCTAACTGCTGACTTACAACTCAAATAAAGACTAAGTATTGCTTGATATAATGCCCCATTGACACCATATAACTGTAGCGTATTGAATAGCTTCTCTCTTGGTACCTTGTCATATGCCTTTTCCAAATCGACAAAATTTAAATACAGATCTCTGTTATATTCCCATGCTTTCTCGACTATTTGTCATAAAGTGAAGATCTGATCTTGACAGCCTCTATTTGGCCTCAATCCAGCTTGTTCTTCACCAAGCTTTTCTTCCACAATTCTTCTCAACCGTTTCTCAAGTATACTTGCATAGATCTTGCCAGGAACACTCAGTAGGGAAATACCTCTGTAATTCTCACATTCAGTTTTATTCCACTTTTTATATATGGGTACTATGAGAGCTCTACTCCAATCATCGGGAATTCGTCCCTCTGTACAGGCTTTCTGAACTATGCAGTGCAGCCACTGTAAGACTCTTATACCACCATACTTCAGCATTTCTGGTCGAATATCATCTACTCCTGCTGCCTTTTCACATTTCAAGCCTTTGATGGCTTTTTCTACTTCAAGTATGGATATGTATTCCTGACTGCATGCCTGGTCAGTATTTTTTACCACTGTGCTGTCATCACTGCTTGTTTCATTTAGCAGTTTTTCAAAGTAATTACTCCATACTTCAAGGATATCTTTTTCTCCCGTTTTCATGTCACCTTTATCATCACTAACTCCTTTTACAGCACTCGTTCCTCCATTCCTAAGCTTCTTCAACAACCTCCAGAATATTTTGCCACCTTCTTGGTATTTATTTTCTATATTCTTGCCAAAGTCCTCCCATGACTTTTGTTTAGCTAGTTTTACACAGTGTTTAGCATTCTTGCATTTGTCTCTGTATTCTCTAAGAGCACAAGCTGACTTATTTGACAGGAACTTTTGATATGCTTTCTTCTTTTCCTTCACTGCCTCTTTAACTTCCTGTGTCCACCAGGGAGTTCTGATTTTTTTAACCTTGCAGACAACCTCACCACATGCCTCTCTGGCAGAATCAATCAATGTTTCCTTCAGAGTTTGCCACTGAATCTCCAAGGTTTGATTCCTGTTTTCAAACACTTTTATTTTTTCTTCAATAATCTTTGTGTATTTTAGTCTACAGTTCACATCTGAGAGCTGCTCAACTTTTATTCGCTTTAAAACTTTCTTACATGTTATTCTTTTCAATATGAAATTCAATTTTATCATGCTCAAGACTAAATAGTGATCGCTTCCAATTTCAAATCCTCTGTACACTCTGGTGTCCTGCACCAGGGAGAAAACATCACTATCATCAATAACATAGTCAATGAGACTTTTCTTATTCCTTGCCTCTTCTCTCCATGTGAATTTGTGCACATTTTTATGTTGGAACATGGCGTTAGTAATAACCAGTCCATGTCCTGAGCAGAAATCCAACAGGTATTTGCCATTATTATTAGCTTTGCTCTTTTCTCCAAATTTTCCCAAAATATTTTTGTATGTCTCACAATCATTTCCTACTCTGTTATTCAGATCACCAACAAGGACCAACTTTTCCTTTTTCATTGTGTCAGTTGCTTTTTCTGAAGCATCAAAAAATTCCTCCACTTCTACCTTAGTAGAACCTTCTGTGGGACCATAGGCACAAATAAGTCTCATTGTCCAGTTCCCTATTCTCATATTTGCCCACATTACTCTACTTGAAGCTGACTGCCATTCAAGAAGATTAGCTTCGTATTTTGTGTTGAATACTATGGCTACTCCTTCTTTTCCTTGTTTGTCATTTCCTGAATATAACATTTTGTATTTATTGCTCAGAAAGATCTCACCAGTTTTGGTCTTTTTTGTTTCAGTCACCCCTATTATGTCGATCTGGTACTTATCTAATTCCTCAGCTAGCTCCATTTCTTTGCCATTCAGGCTTCTTATGTTGATAGTACCGATCTTTAACTCTGGTGATGTTGAGTTGGGGTTTGTTTTCAGATTTGTTCCAGTAGCTGACTTTTCGCTGTTCGCCCTGGTTCCCTGGCGAAAACAACGGGGGCCTTGTTTAACCGGGCGACGCCCCAACCGGCATGAAATTTTGTCATGTCGTACCATCATTTTTTTATTTTGGTTTAACCAATAAGAATACAATTTGGACGGCTAAATCCCAAATTGCCAGCCCATCCTCGTTCGTTCAGTATCCAAGTAGATACCCAACAGGGTGCACCACGAGAAGGTGAGGATTGGACATTAGGTCAGAAGCCCTGGTCAGTTCTCCGCATTCCTTTAAAGGCTATGTGGAGGTCTCCTCTCAGTTATACAGCTTTGACCCTTAAGCACCCCTTATATATTTATATATATATATATATATAAAAAAAACCTAATTTTCAAAAGATTTATTATTGGAATTTTTTTTCATGCTGAATGAAGACATTTGAAGATAAGCATAGCAAGATATGGTTTTATGATAACAGGACAATCTTTAATGTGATAAGAGAAACCAGGCATTCATTGTGACAATCAGCATTTTTTTTTTTTTTTTTTAATAGGCTGTGAAAGGTGAATGTTGATGCTAAGATGAAATCTACATAGTTTATTCTTAGCCACTCCTCAATTCATCATCATCACCACCATCAAATTCCTGACATGTATCCTCAAGGGGTGTACAGGATATGATAGTACTACATGAAAAACTTACTATGAGAGCTCTACTCCAATCATCGGGAATTCGTCCCTCTGTCCATTACTAACTTATCAGATCTAATATTTCTATCTTCTAAGGCACTTTTTATATCAATCCACCTACATCTTGGTCTTCCTCTGGGTCTTTTTCCTGCCAACCAGGCAGAGAACACTTCTTTTGGTAATCTTTCCTCTCCCATTCTGTTTAAGTGACCATACCACCTGAGATTAGCTCTGCTAACACATTCCTGGATGACAATGTCAAGTTCCTTCCTAATATCCTCGTTTTTAATATGATACTGCCATTGATGCCCCTAATCTTTGTCAGGACTCCCATATCTGAGGTCTCTAGTCTTTGGTCAAGTGTTTTTTTTCCCTAAGTTTTCAGCTCTCAGATCTATAAGTTAAAATTGGTTTGAATACTGTTTTGTATACAGCTTATTTAGTGTTTTGACTAATGTCTCTCTTATTCAGTTGACTTCCTATCATACCAGCTTTGTTGATTCTGTTGTCTATTTCCATATTTAATTTCCATCATCACTAAAAATCGTGCCTAAGTAGCTGAAATGTTTTACTTGTTCTATAGTTCTCCATTCACAATGCAGTTGATAATTTCAATGCGTCTGCCTATTTTCATTGTCTTGTTATTGCTGACCTTCATACCATATCTATTACAATAGTTATTCAATTTAGTCAGGGAATCTTGCAGACTTGTACCAGATTTACTTAAAATAATAACATCATCTGGATAGAGTAAAGAATTGAGATTAGCATCTCCAATTTTGATATTAGGTTTAATACCACTTTCCTTCATAATGGGATCCATATAGATAATGTACATCCTTGTTGATATCAGATTTAACATTAAACCATCTTCTTGTACTTCCTTCAATTCTAACTGCTGACTTACAACTCAAATAAAGACTAAGTATTGCTTGATATAATGCCCCATTGATAGCATATAACTATAGCCCCCATAAATTTAGGGACACAAAAACACACGTGTTGAACAGATTATTTTATTAATTATTAATAAAATAAAACTCGACGTTTCGACCCCTGTATCGAGGTCATCATCAGAAGAATACAAGTGTATAAGGAACCAAGTTACATGCTCATGCCCTGTATACCGGTAAACTAAATCTACGTAGTTAATTAATCCTTTCCCCTAGTGATAAAAAAAAAAAATAATAATAATTAAAAATAAATAAATAAATAATAATAAAAAAAAAATAAATACAACTACAATAAACTGCTAAAGTCCTCATGTATTAATATTCTTCTGAATAGTTCTGATTGTTATAATCTGATTTCTTTCAGTTGCTGTTGAATGTTACAAACACTTCACCAGGTTGTCTTCTTTTAGTGGGATTTTTCTATGGCTAGTTTAGGTTGTTATACAGGTTGTAGATGGGTCCCTCCACATTCTTGAAATGGTTAGGCCATCATTTTTGTTGAGATTTGGGTTGTGTTTGAGCATTTCACACGACTGTTTACATTTTCTCTCAAACCAGGTTTTGGTGCAGTGTAGAGACTTGGTATTTTTCCAATCAATTCTGTGGTATGTTTGGAGTGTGTGGTCAGAAAGGCCGGTTTTTCCAAAATGGAGGTATTTAATGTGTCGTTCCAACAGCAACTGAAAGAAATCATATTATAACAATCAGAACTATCCAGAAGAATATTAATACATGAGGACTTTAGAAGTTTATTGTAGTTGTATTTATTTTTTATTTATTTATTTTTATTTTTTAAATTAATATTATTTTTTTTTTTTATCACTAGAGGTCAGGCTAAGGAAAAGGATTAATTAACTATGTAGATTTAGTTTACCGGTATACAGGGGATGAGCATGTAGCTTGGTTCCTTATACACTTGTATTCTTCTGATGATGACCTCGATACAGGGGTTGAAACGTCAAGTTTTATTTTATTAGTAATTAATAAAATAATCTTCAAAACGTGTGTTTTTGTGTCCCTAAATTTACAAATATGAGTGCTGATCACCGTGTAACCTTAAAAGAAAAAATATAACTGTAGCATTTTGAATAGCTTTTCTCTTGGCACCTTGTCATATGTTTTTTCCAGATTTACAAACTTAAATACAGATTTTTGTTTATATTCCCATGATTTCTCAACTATTTGTCGTAAAGTGAACATCTGATTCTGACAACCTCTATTTTTGGCCTGAACACAGCTTGTTCTTCACCAAGTTTCCTTTCCACAATCCTTCTTGACCATTTTTCAAGTATACTTGCATAAATCATACAAGGAATACTCAGTATGGAAAGACCTCTGTAATTTTCGCATTCAGTTTTATTTCTCTTTTTTTATATATACGGGTACTATGAGAGCTTGCTCTGCTCCAATCATCTGGAATTTGTCCCTCTGTCCAGGCCTTCTGAACTATGCAGTGCAGCCACAGTAAGACTTTTATACCTTCATACTTGAGCATTTCTGGTCGAATATCATCTACTCCTGCTGCCTTTCCACATTTCAAGCTTTCGTTGACTTTTTCTACTTCAAGTATGGATGTGCATTCTTGATTTCATACCTGTTGAGAGTTTTTTGCCACTGTGCTGTCTTTGATTGTTTCAATTTTTTGAAGAAATTATTCCATATATCTTTTTCTCCCAGTTTTCATGTCACCTTTATCATCTTTAATTCCTTTTACAGCACTCTTTCCTCTATTTCTGAACTTCTTCAGCAACCTCAAAAATATCTTGCCACCTTCTTGATATTTATTTTCTATGTTCTTATAAGTCTCTTCCCAAGAGTTTTGTTTAGCTAGTTTTATGCAATGTTTAGCTTTCTTACATTTTTCTCTGTATCCTCTAAGAGCACAGGCTGACTTATTTGCCAGGAACTTTGATATGTTTTCTTCTTTTCCTTCATTGCCTCTTTAACTTCCTATGTCCACCATGGAGTTCTGATTTTTTTAACCTTGCAGACAACCTCACCACGTCTCTCTGGCTGAATCAATCAATGTTTTCTTCAGGGCTTGCCACCGAATCTCAAAGGTTTGGTTCCTGTTCCCAAAATCTTTCATTTTTTCTTCAATAATGTTTGTGTATTTTAATCTACAGTTCACATCCGAGAGCTGCTCAACTTTTATTTGCTTTAAAACTTTCATGTTCTTTTCAATATGAAATTCAATTTTATCCTGCTCAAGGACTAAATGGTGATCACTTCCAATTTCAAATCTTCTGTACACTCTAGTGTCCTGCACCAGTGAGAAAACATCATTATCAACAATAACATAGTCAAAGAGACTTTTCTTATTCCTTGCCTCTTCTTTCCATGTGAATTTGTGCACATTTTTATGTTGGAGCATTGTGTTAGTAATAACCAGTCCATGTCCACTCTTCAATTTAACTATTAAAATACAACAAAACATTCAAAATATATTAAGAACAAAGGTAATACAATCACTATGATTGTTCTTTATTACTTTTCTTAAATCATACATATTTATGAATTTAGGGACACCAAACACACGTTTTGAAAAGATTATTTTACTGATTAATAATAAAATAATAACTTGACGTTTCGACCCCTGTATTGAGGTCATCATCAGAAGGATACATGTGTATAAGAACCAAGTTACATGCTGTTGCACTCTATACATGCAAATTACATCAACATTGTTAAGTAATCTTTTTTTTTTTTCTTAGCCTGCCCTCTAGTGATAAAAAAAACCCAATAAAAACTATAATGAACTCTATTATAGTCCTCACGTACTAGGATTCTTCTGGAATTATACAGTTTATATTGTTATTCTACGATTATCTTCTGGATTTGTACAGTACAGGTCGCTATTGAATGTTCAGGGAGAAAAAAAAAAAAAAAAACACTTCACCAAGTCTTCTTGTATTGAGATTTTTCTTTGTTATGAAGGTTGCAGATGGGTCCTCCACATTCTTGGAATGGTTAGACCATCATTCTTATTCAGATTCGGATCATGATTGAGCATTTCACATGCTTCCTTGAATTTCCGCTCGAACCAGGTTTTGGTGCGGTGTAGGGACTTGGTACCTTTCAAATCAATTCTGTGGTATGTTTGGAGTGCGTGGTCAGAAAGGCCAGTTTTTCCAAAATGGAGGTATTTTATGTGTCATTCGTGTTCATCCTTTCTGATTGGGATGGTTCGCCCTGTTTCCCCTATGTATGATATGTTACATGTGCAATCTATTTTGTAAACCCTTTGGTGGGCTAGGTGTGGCAGGGGATCCTTGGAAGAACTGAGTAGGTGTCTTAATTTTGTCGGGGGTTTAAAGGTGGTTTTGATGTTGTATTTGTGTAGTGTTCTGTCTATCTTTTCAGAAATGCCTCTAACATATGGTACAGCAATAGCATTCTTGAAATCTTTTTTGTTATTAGTGGTATCTTTGTGGAGGATCTTGTGAATGGTTTTTATACTATATCCATTTCTTATAAAGGTATGTTTGACGGTCTCATATTCATGGTTAAGAGCTTGTTCATTTGAACAAATGGTTTGAGCTCTGTGTTTAAGGGTGCTTATGACCCCTAGTTTTTGTGTTGGGTGGTGATCTAGCCTGTGTGTGTAGATTTGCGGTAAACTGAGGAGAGACAGCCTAAAGGAAGACGTGTGACAAGTGTGTCTAGGAACGGAAGAGAGTTGTTTTTTTCTATTTCAATGGTGAATTGGATGCGTTTGTGTTGTTTGTTCAGGTGGTTTTTTTTTCTTTCCTTTTTTTCCCCTGAACATTCAATAGCAACCTGTACTGTACAAATCCAGAAGATAATAGATAATCGTAGTATAACAATATAAACTGTATAATTCCAGAAGAATCCTAGTACGTGAGGACTTTAGCAGAGTTTATTGTAGTTTTTATTGGTTTTTAAATATTTTATTTTTATCACTAGAGGGCAGGCTAAGAAAAAAGATTAGTTAACAACATAGATGTAATTTACCTGTATAGAGTGCAACAGCATGTAGCTTGGTTCTTATACAGATGTATCCTTCTGATGATAACCTCAATACAGGGGTCGAAACGTCAAGTTATTATTTTATTATTAATCAGTAAAATAATCTTTTCAACACATGTGTTTGGTGTCCCTAAATTCATAAATATGAATGCTGATCACCGTGTAACCTTAAAAGAAAGTTTTCTTAAATCAGATTTTTATTTCATTTAACTAATGCAATATTTCAGTTTTTTTTTTTTGAACAAAATAAAGTTTCTGATATACAAACAATTTTTAAATCCAAATCTTGCATTTCTTAATTTTATCTTTTTACAACAGGTGAATTCCAAAAAGAAGAGGAAAAGATTATGAAAGGTTTCCACGGATTTCTAGAGAATAAAATCACAAATCCTTTGCATTTATTGAGCTTCATGAGTACATATATGATTTCTGCCACACTCAAATAAATCATCTTACCAAACAAACTATGTTCACATGGATTTGCTCCTCCCTGTATTTAGCTGCATACTAAATGTTCATTGCTGGTTACATGTTTTGTACATGTACTCATGTTTTCTGTTTCCAAGGTCATAATAAATTTGCATGTTATTCATGATCTCCATTCATGGTTCACATCCCATTCAGTAACAGGTTACTGATGACCCACATACAGAATTTTCTCCATTATTGGGTATTTATTTTTTGATACTGAATCTCTTTCCAACTTCTTTTCTACCTAAACTTTACCACTCATGCACATGTGATTGATTCTTATTTCCCCCTCTCACTCTTTATCACCCAAATGTGCAAATTATCTTAATTATTGGTTAATTATATTTCCAGAAACCAACACATTTTTCTTTACACCACTTTGGATTCAATAGAAAGGATAAGCAACAATTCCCACCATGCATATCCAAATATGAAACAGAAAAACGAGACAATTTCTTGTGTTCCATCCAGTGTGAACGTGTTAAGAAATGGAATACCAAACATGATATCTATTTCCCTTCTGGAGTAGACCAGACCATACTATGTAAATCAAAAATCACTTCTGGTCAAAGATGGAGAAGTAAAGTGATCCTGAAGACTGGCAATCAGATAATACACAAGACCATACTTCAAGAGACTGATTAACCAGCTAGTGCATAATCATGCTTCTATCTATTTTGTCAAGACATAACTGCAGTCTGAGTAGTAGTAGTATGTTGGAACCAGAAATCACGCTACATATATCAAGGAGACGTGCTGTCTCTGCATGGATGCAAACCAAAATGTCATCCTACAAAGCAGCTGGAGATATTCTTCTTGAGATGGTCAAGAAGAATGCATGATTGCAGTGTATAACCAGCTAAACCTTTGTAAATGTCTAGCCTGGTTAGTCCACATATCCAATAAGTTGCATTAAACATCATGGAATTTAATGGAAATGATAAATGATGGTAAGATTATGAACTTAAGCATCAACTTCATACTCTGTTCAGAATATGCCTGCTGACTAAAGATGCTCTATTTGTAACCATCTTTATTTATTTTAAAAGCGATTAATCAGACTTGGCATTAGAGCATCTCTCTCTCTCTCTCTCTACTATATCTAGCTGGGAAGATCTTTGCTTGCATTCTTACCGAAGAAAACTCTCCAACTTTAATGCAGTTTCAGCTCGATATGATCTTCAGTGCAAATCAAACTCCAAGAAAAATATCATGAACAAATTTTTCATGGCCTTTATGATCTTATTAAAGCCTTTTATACTCTATCAAATGAGAAGTTCTCTGGAAAAATCTACTGTTGATTGGCTGTTCGTCAAAATTTGTTTCTGTCTTGCAACTGGCTTTGTTACAATGTCAGAAAATGTGATTGGCAACGGCCGTTTGGGAAACCCATTCATAGTAATAGCAAGTGTGAAGTAAAGTTGTGTCTTAGCACCCATTCTCTTTCCAGTCTTCACAAAACAAAAATTCTTCAACTCGTTGATGAAAGCTTCTTCCAGGAAGCGAAATATCATATAGGATGGCAAGTAAATTTTTAAACTTGATAGACTGATTTATTTATTCGTATGCCCCGCCCATTCCTCTACCATCCCTTAGGACTGGTTGAGTCCTCCTAATGAGGAATTATGCATTTTATGACTGTAGATCCGTGTGCAGTTTGCCTATTCTGAGGGACAAAAATCTGGAGTTTTTTGGGTGAAAAACCCTTTATCTCCGTATGAGATTGGCTAACTCACCTTTAGTCAAAAGAGACCAGATAAAGGTTCCTCACATCATGGACAGGAATCGAACCTAGGTCTTTCTGACCAAAGGGCTTCGTATATACTGACTGAGCAATGGAGGTTCACAGACTCGGATCCAAAATAAGGACAAACAAAATGCTACTCATAGCACTCTAGTATGCTGATGACAATGTCATTTTCTCTCATTATCAAACTGAACTTTAAATCATTATCATTATCCTGATATGTACCCTCTAGGGATGTACAGGATACCATGAGAGTATTATATGATAATTTACATTGACACTTACTTCATATCAAGAATATCTTTCCTTCCTAACAGAACAAAACTTAGTCTTATTAGAACCATACCATAGAGTGGGATAGAAGCACAATTCCTTACATGGAGGAGGACTTCTGCTCCTGAATTTTTAAGGAGGCCACAACAGTTGCCCACTGTATACAAAACCTTAACAGGAACCAAGGACTAATCTTGCCCATGATCAGGAAGACCCTTATCAGATCCTTCAACTTGCCAGAACTGAATTATAGTGCCAACTATAGAATGTTCCTAAATAACAACAAGTGATATCATCCACACTCTATGAATGTATTGTATGTGCTCTGTTCTTTGTTTAATATAATTGGAATCAGTTGATTATAGGTTGTAACAGTTTTTTACTTTTTAGTGCCTTACATCAGTTATGTACCCTGAAGATGCCAACAGACTTAGTTGGTGAAACTAGTTGGTATAACTTAGTTGTTTATTATATACACTTGATCAATATAATCCCAATAAAAGTCTAGGTCTTTTTGATCAAGAAAATTTAACGTTTTTTAACATTAGTCTTATTTGTCAGGCTCCAATTATGTCACATCTTATATTTCAGTCTTCTAGGGCACTTGTAACTACATCAATCCACCTAGATCTTAGTCTTCCTCTGGATCTTTTTCCTGCCATCAAACATCTGCTTTGCTGATCTTTCCTTTCCCATTTCTGTTTAGGTGACCATACACATCTGATCTGCCATGCTCACACATTCCTCAACATAAAGTTCTTTCCTAATATCTTCTTTTTAATATCATTCTGCCATTGATGTCATCTATCTACTCTTCTAATTTTTTTCAGAACTTTCATATCAGTAGTCTCCAGTCATTCATTGATACTGTTTACTTCTAACCCAGCTCTCTGATTCATAAGTTTAAAATTGGTTTAAATACTGTCTTGTACATAACTATTTTCTTGTTTTCACTAATTTCTCTCTCATTCCATATAAATATATTCAGTTGACTCACTACCATATCAGTTTTGCTTAATCTATTTTTATATTTAATTTGCCATCTTCACAAATTGTTCTATATTAGGTTCTCCATTCAGGATGCAGTTGACAGTTTTAATGTTTCTGCCTATTTTCTCAATCTGTCTTTTTATTTTCATATCAAATTTTTTAAAGCAGTTATTCAATTTAGTTAAGGGATCCTGCAGATTTGTACTGGATTTATTTATGAGGATATTCCCATACATGGTACTAAGTAACTATAGGTTGACCAACAAAATATATAGGCCCAACATAAAAAATATCACCTGCATAAAGTAAAAACAAAATGAACACCTTTAATTTGGATAACTGGCTTAATGCTACTTTCTTTCATAATGTGATCCATATAGATGGTGAATAACACCGAGTTGGTATTCTATAATATTATTCATTGACACAATTATAGTATATATGTATTACACCTGATTTTACACCAAACCATGTATCTTCTTCAATTCCAACTGCTGATTATAACTTAAATATATATTATATGTTGGCACTTTGTCATATGCTCCTTTCCTCAAATACTGATCCATGTTCTCATGATTTCCAAACTATTCTTCTTAAAGTTATTTTATACTTGACAAGTATCTAATCTTGACAATTCCTATTCGGCCTCCTGTTCAGCTCCCAGTTTGTTTGTTGTTGTTTTTTTCATATATTTTCTTAGCCACTTTTAGATTATCCTTGAATAAATCTTACCTGGAATGTTCTAGAGAAATTATTCTGTAATTCTCATATATAGTTTTATTTCCCTTTTTACAGATAGGCATTATGAGAGATCCACTCCAATCATTTGGAATTTGATCATCTGAATTATGCAGCGCAGGCACAATAAAACTTTTGCTTCCATATTTCAGGTTTTTTATGGTTTTTTCTACCCCAAGTGCTGATATATACTCCATGTAGTAATTGGCAAGTAGAATAGGGGAGGGGAAAAAGAGAGAGAGAGAGAGAGAACTAGAGGGGAAAGAAACGTAACTACCCAAGGCTGTACCTTCAATCTGTTGGTATAATTTGTCAGAGACACCAAAATTACCACAGTGGATTACAAAGTCAAAAATTTTTATCATGTCCAGAGGAAAACCTTGTTTACATAGAAATTAATAGTATCTGTCAAAGGAATGTTCATGAAAAGAGATACTATATCAAGATGAAATCATAATATTTGAAGGTTATAAATGAAGATTACAAAATTTTTGTTTTAAAATCCAAAGAGTTCGAGTTTCTTTACTCAAATGGCTTCCTGTTATACCAGAATTGCTTATCCTATTATTTGTTTCCAAATTTAATTTGCCCTCAATTTCACTAGAAATTGTACCTAAAAGAGCTGAAGTATTTTACTCGTTCCTTGGGTTGCCTATTGAAAATGTTGATATTTTCAATATTTTCTAATTTTTTTCATATTTATCTTTTTACTAATTCTCAAATTTATTATAATAGTTATTTAATTTGGTTAAATAGTCCTAAGACTTGTACTGGATTTATTTAAAGGCATAACATCACCTGCATAAAATAGAGCTGAGTTGAATATTTCCAATTTTGATATTAGGTGGAATACCATTTTTTTTCATAATGTGATCCATACAGATGATGAATAACAGTGGAGATAATATGCACCATTGCATATTATCTCCACTTACATTTACTTTTACATCAAATTGTCTCCATATATGGGAAATACTAAGGATTGTGATCAGATCTTACTCCACCTTTACTACGAGTTGCCCCTGTCATGGAAGTTTTGCTTACGCTTGGATCCGCTGAAACTTTTATAGTTTCTATATATATATATATGTACATATATATATTCGGCACAAAATTCTTGTAGTTTCTCTATTCAGCATTGAAATAATGTTGGATTTAATATCCACTTAATTTGAATAATTTTGCATCGCCGAAGTGAAGCCGTTGGCTCTCTTTTTTTCAGTAATTCTTGGTGCCTTTTGTGATGTGACACCTTTTTTGACAACTCGTATGGTAAAGTATATAAGTTCTGCATCACTTCAACCTGAGTATTTACATTTGGGTCTGGCTCCCACTGACGAGACCTCAATAAAGGTCGAAACTGGTCTGGGTAGTACCCCCCCCCCATAATGTATAACATCATACATGTCTGCTAGGAGATGTGTTTTACATTATGGGAAATACTAAGGATAGTGATCAGAGTTTACTCCACCTTTACTACGAGTTACCTCTGTCATGAAAGGTTTGCTTATGCTTGAATCCGCCAAAACTTTTATAGTTTCTATATATATATATATATATATTCAGCATGAAACTCTTGTAGTTTCTCTATTCGGCTTTGAAATAATGTTGGATTCAATATTCACTTAATATGAATAATTTTGCATTGCCAAAGTGAAGCCTTTTGGCTCTCTTTTTTTTTAGTAGTTCAGTTTCCATGTATTTCTTTTCAATTCTAATATCTGACTTACGACTTAGTATAGGAGTATACAACTTAGTATATAGCTTTACATAACGTATGAGGTATAACATATACAGTAACAGTAAATGTAGGATTATGAACAGCTTTTTCTTATCACCTTATCATATGACTTTTCAAGATCTACCAAAGTTAAATAAAGATCCTTTATATGTTATATAAAGGATCTTCATATAACAGACCAATTTGGAAGAAAGTTGCTGATAAACTAGTCATAAAATATTAATTGTGCTATGCTATAACAGTATTTTATACATACCTTAAAGGTATATGTTTGAAAATGATGTTAATTTGATAGATTTTTTTTTTGTTATTATAACATAACTATATTCTAAATAAACTTACAGAAGGCTGAGACTGGACAGTAGTTTTCATTGGCATCTTGTCCAAAACATTTGATTTTTTAGAAACTTTAAGTTCTTTTTTCTTGGAGGGTACATAGCCATCTTTCAGTGACATCTTAATTAAAGAAAATATAATACATATTCAGATATGTAAGCAAGACAATTAGTTGTCAATTCATGTCATTTATCCTGAAATACCAGGAAAAAAGGCAACATGAATGATACAAGTATATGGTGAAATTCAAAACTATTGCATTTAAATTCAATTTAGAGTTTTTTTTTATACTGTTATTATACATAAAGATATCATACTGTTATTATACATGAAGGTTACAAAACTTATAGAACATTAATGCCAAATATGGAATTAACTACATTAGAAAAATACCAAAACTATTTTTCTTTTCAATAAAATGTCTTCAGTTTCATTAAAAATACAATGATTTCACAAAGGAGCTTAGTAAAATTGTATTACCTACCAGCATTCGAAGAAACTTCAGTTTCTGCTTCATCTCACCTCATCTTAAATGTTCAATGGTCTGTCAGAGCCACATGTTTTCACCTCTTTCACATCCACATGGCACCATTGTTACATCACTCAAAAGATAAGGATGACCCACTGGCAAACATGCTTTCTCTAATGAGAAGACACTTGATTGCTATCAGGTTATAGACAACATAGACAATTCACTTCCCATTATGCCAAGAACGACATGCCTCCTCCAATATTTCTCCAGAAAGATATCAAAAAAATCCATAATTTAAATAATAATAAGTCTCTTTCTAGAATGGAACCTCCACTCTGTAATTGTGCTACAGAATTAATATCCATCTTATATTGTTTGTATAAGCTGTTCATACTCATTTAACATCTAGCCAACCTAAAATGCTTCAAGTTATGCCAAAATGGAGATAAGTTAATCGTCACATTAGCATCTATTACTTTCAACCTTAATTCTCTTGACAACAATGGAGAAAGCCATCTCATGTCACTGTAGATCTCCTATCAATTTTTCCCAAGCCATGGAAAGGTATGAAGAAACTTGAGTGGCCTCTGTACATTCACTTGAAAAGAGATTATATTTTTGTTTTACTAAAAACAAGCTTAAAGTATGAAGTAGCTTCACAAACTAATCTACTTGTATACAGAGGACTTTGCATCAATTGCTTTAGTATCCATTAATGCAAAAACATTATGGGAATGGTCACACCATCTGTACCAGTTTCAGCCTTGGTTGAGGTCTCATCAGTCAGAGCCAGACCCAAGAAGATACAAATACAAAGGTTAAATCAACATAGAAGTCATATATTTTCCATATACAAGTAGAAAAAGGGTGTACCACCTTATTATTAATTATTCTGGATGCTGGATATTTGCAGAAAGTTGTATGTTACACTAGATAAAATTTATTATTATTACATGAAGATAAAGATATTCTATATGTTTGGAGTAATTCCTTTAAGATTGTTAAATGCAACATTCAGGAACAGAATGGTGGTAAAATTATTCAAGAGGATTGTAGTCATTTTGTTTAGAAAAAAGCCACCAAAAACCTGAAATGTGGAAAGGCAGCCAGAGCAGATGATATTCAACCAGAAGTACTCAAATATGAAGGTGTTTTACAGTACTTGCACTGCATAATTTAGAAGGTATAGTCAGAAGGTTGAATTCAGAATAATCGGAGTCAAACTCGTGGTACCCATCTATAAAAAGGGAAATAAAACTTAATGTGAGAATTATTATTATTACATGACACCATCAAAGAGTCCAAAGACTGATCGAGGGAGGACATCACCTCTAGAAATCTCCGTCTCACCACTTAATCACTACAGCGAACTGCAACTACCATCATCATCTACTGCTCACCACCACCACTAGTATTTTGGTCTGTAAATTGCGTGTTTCTCAAGGCTGATTTGTCTGTACATGGGATGAAAAATCCTGCCACCTCCATATAAGATTGGCTAACTCACCTTCAATTGAAAAACCCATATAAAGATTCCTCTCATCGTGATGAGAATCAAATTTAGGCCTTTTCCAATCAAAGAGCACAATGGACTGTCGTTCTTCCAATTATGCAACGGAGGCACTCAAAAAAAGGTTCTCTAGTTGGTGACTAGACTGAACTAATGACACTTTTTGTTTGGGCATTTTAGCGCTGAAGAGTGAAATACCACTTCCACTGAGTATTCCAGGTTATATTCATGCAAGCATACTTGAGAACAGGCTAAAAAATTTGGAAAATAAGCTGGGTTCAGACCAAAGAGAGATTGTCAGGATCATGGATGACCTTAAATTTTCACTTTTAAGACAGACACAGTTTTGTAGATCTGGAAATGATATGATATAATCTACTTCAGCAAGAAATTTCCATCACCCCCTCCTAATGGGAAAAAAAAAATTTTATACTTGACAAGAAATTATATTCAAATTTTCATCCTTGACAAAAATAAACTTAAAATCTTTTATCCAAGCACATGCAAACAAAATATTGAACATGAAATAAAGTTGCCTTAGCACTGCATATCTCCATGGGCCTAGCTGCCAGTGATGGCACTTCAACAAAGATCAAAACTAGTCAGAGCAGTAACCCTTCTCATAATGCACGTCATTATACACAGTTGAGAAGGGAGTGCAATGTGCATTAGGACAAATAAGGCAATGATGTGAATTCAAATGCCTCCATACACAAGACCCCTAGTAGCAAAGATATTCCATATGCCAACTTTTGTTTTCAAATGCTTGAGTAAAATAAGGATGATAAACTCCAGTTTCACAGCATTTAACAATTTCAGGTTTCTCACAGTATTTTCCACCTCAAGTATTGCGATGTACTATTGGTTACATATCCCCTGGATATTTTCAGCTGCTTATCTTTTTGAATGTTGCTGCATTATAAGTTTTCTAAATAATAACTCAAGACATTCTGAATATCCTTATCTTATTCAGTTATATATAATTTATGTTCTTTGATTCTTTTTAGTATTTCTTTCCCTCTATTTCTAAGCTTTCTTAGCCTCCAAAATATTTTGCCACTTTCACTATATTTAACATTCTTTCTAAAATCTTCCCAAAACTTTTGTTTAGCTATTTTTACACGTAATTTAGTTTTCTTACAGTTCTTCTATTTCCTCTTAGATCACATACTAGTTAATTTAACTAGAACTTCTGTTAGGATTTCTTCTTTTTCATTGGTTGCTTTTTTAAGGTATTCCCCTCCCCTCCAAACATCGAGTTCTTATTTTTCTATTCTTGCAGACACTTCACCATATCCTGACTGAGTACATCAATGGTTTCTTCGGATTTTGCAACTCAGTCTCTAAGTTTAGTTTTTGTTTTCAAACTCTTTCACTTTTTCCTATAATAATAATGTTCAATAATATTTAAGTCACACTAAGCAATATTTCAATTTTAATTATTTTCAACGTGATATTCATTTTTATTCTTCTCTACTGGTGACTGCTTCCTTTTTCAAATCCATTGTATTGTAATTGAGAAGACAGATTTTTTGTACTGGATCATAGCACTGGGGTAATGATGAGCCACATCAGCAGAAACCCAGTAGATACTTATTATATGTCTGGGATCAATTTCTTACCTCTGTACTTTCAAAAAAAGCTTCTCAATGGAAATAGATAAAAATAATATATGCTGCAGATTCTCTAGTATATAAGGATATACAGATAATGAAAATAATAAAATCAGCCAAACAGGTACCCACAGCAGTATTGGTTTTGGATATGAAACTGAGGTTAGTTTCTGTGCTGTTTATTTACTATTTGGTCCAGTCCCAACTGGGCCTAATAGTAAAACCTTTACTGCATGGAAAACTATTACAACTAGTTACCACTATGTGAACTAGTTACCACTATTAACACTATGAAAATTCATTCGATGTTGGTTATCTCATTATCCTCTACTGGAATGCATTTTACTTGTTTCTTTCCATTCAAAACATACACTTCTTATACTAATATATTTTATATAAAAATCTTACCAAAATGGGTTCAGCATCCCTTCCTTCAATCCATTCTTCAGCTAAAATAGCAGGAACATCTGCTAAAGTGTCAGGATACAAATCATCTTGAAAAAGTTCAGACTAAAATAACAGGAAAAAACAAAACAATCTTAGCTTATTGTGTAATGCAAAAGTATTTAAAAGGAATTAATGCATACATGAATACAGTATCACAATTATTTTAACATCACTCTTGCATCATTTCAACAAAGTACTTTCCCTTAATTGACACACTCTCTCTCTCTCTCTCTGGCATGATAATTTATCACCTTAACATCTCAGTCTACTAGAGGCACAGGCTAAACTTGTTGGTCTGCAGATCAACATCCAAAAGTCCAAAGTAAACAGGTTATGAAACCTTATACTTCATATCAACATTAGACCCTTAGAAAGAGCAAAGGATTTTCAATATCTTGGATTGTACATCAGCAATATAGAAAAAGAAAATGATATTAGAAAATGTAAAACAGCTGGCTCTAGTCTTCCATAAAAAACTCTGCCACATCAGGAAATCATCATTAAAGACAAAATAAGATTATATCATGCAACCAGCAGATCCATCTTCTTATATGATTCTTAAACCTGGACAATAAGTACCAAAAATATAGATCTAATTAATTCCTTAGGAACTACATGTCACAGACTGATTCCTGGATCCACTTGGATGGAACGTGTCAATAACTCTACTGTACTAAATCTAGCTAAGCAAGAACCACATGTCAATACAGCCAAAAAATTACAAGATGACAATTGCCATGGAGGAAGGCTGTGCAAGCAATTTTGCAATACATCTGTGTATTGCAAAATATTGAATTGGATTCCATCTGACATCAAGATAGAGCGACTTGGAAGACCATAATTTGCAATCTTTAATTTTTGATGATTTATTTATTATTAAAAAAAGAAAAAGAAAAAGAGAGTAATGAAATTAGTAGCATGGCATTTCCTTTGAATTCAGTCCTATTAAGGCAAAACTAGCTTGGGGAACAAAAAATCCTCTAGTATGATAGATGGGCTAAGGGTTAGATAATTCAGGTACTCTTGAGGCCAAATATATTTTGGCTACTTCATGCTATTCAAGCCCAGGCTACCTTTGGCCTCCACTAAGCTCAGCTACCCATCAAAGAATTCACAAATGTCCATTTTGTAGTGGGATTTGAAACAAATGAATGGCTTTGTAAAAAGTAGGTCCTGCTTTAGTAATTTACTCATACTTTATAATAGTGACAGCAGAATTAGACAAGGGGAAACAGCTATACCATGATACTGCTAGACTTTGCAAATGTATTTGAGAAAATACTGCATGGAAAACTATTATATAACTTGGAGCAAATGGAATATGAATCTAGTGGCATAGATAAGGGGGGGGTGATAGAAAGCAGAGAATAGTATGTGGTGGAGTGGAATCTAGGAGAATGAAGGTGACTAGTGGAGTACCTCAGGGTTCTGTACTATGGCCACTACTATTTAATTTGTATACTAATGATACAGAAAATGTTTTAATAGGGTGGGAGATATTCAATTGTTTGCTAATAATGTAGATATCCTGCATAATTTAAATAACATGTCACAGGGATGGTATTGAATTGTAGGAAATTGATAAGGCTGGAAATTTGGGGCAATGGTGGACAAGGAGTTGAAGCTCAGAGGGCATGCTGCAAAAGTTGGCAAAATAACTCAAGAGATTACTTCATTGTTAGAAAAACACACTAATAAGTCATAAAGATGAAGGGATTATTATTATTATTATCCCTCTTTATAATGTTATTATTCAGTTGTATCTTGACTACTTTGCCCAAATTTGGTCCCCTGGTTTCTTAGAAATTAGGAAGTGATAGAGAATTCAGAGAGAAGTAACCAAGCCGGTGACAGGTGGTCTAGGATGATAGATTGAAGGTGCGTGGATGGCAATGTTTAGCTAATAGGCAGAAAAGAGGGGACAAGATAGAAACTTAATAAAGTTATAATATAGTTAAGAAAGGGGTTCCATAAGACTGACACTAAAGGAATTTTCAATATGTGACATCAATAGAACTAGTGATCACTTCCGGATGTTGTGTAAGAGTGCGATTAGTAAGTTTATGTGGATTAGATTTTTTGTTTGAAGAGAGGTGAGTGAGTGAGTGGAATGAATTGCCAGACTTAGTTGAGTGTCCTGACAGTGAATGAGTTTAAGGAGAGATATTGTGTGTGTAAAATGGTTAGTGTGAGTTTCTCATGATGAGTCATCAGATTCTATGGAGATACTCATATAATAATAATTGCAGTGGCTTGCATCACTGAAAACACTCTAAATGACTAGTTACAGTTAGATGATAACAAGCAAGCCAGCCAGTGAGTGTTAAAAATAAAATAGCAATATAAAAGTCAAAAGGCAAGAAATATAAAAAACTAAAACAGTGCTAAAATTTCTGTACATAATAAATAAATGCTGCTAACAACTTAAGAAACTCAAACAGCCTTTTGATGATGTATGATTGATCTTCTGCCAGAGAATTAAGATAATTTTAAGAGAAAGAAAGCCACCATATGCTGTTGGCCATGAGGGAAAATTACTTTCACAGTAACCCTTTCCCAAGAGGGAAAGGGTTACTGTAAAAGTAATTTGATTCTTCATTGCTTGTTGGCTAAATAAAGTTTAAAATAAATAGTGTCTATTCTCTGACAGTGACAAAGTTTTCTTTGTGAAGAAAGATTTTTAAAGAAAGAATTACAAGCTAATAGAAGCTTAAACAAATACTGTACTAGTTAGAACAAAAAAAAAAAAAAAAAGTAGTGCAAATGGAAAACTACTACTTATACTCATGTACTGCACCAGCATGAAGTTATCACTATCAACAATAACAGTCAATGAGACTTTCGTGCACGTTATTATTATTTTCCTAACCTCCATGGAGTAACACGACTCATCATGGGAGTTCAACACAAAGTGTCATACCACTCCATAAAATCATCCACAGTCTGCATGTTCACCACCCTTTCAGGCAATGCATTCCAGGCTCTTACCACTCTTACAAGCAAAAAACCTTACTCCTTACCCATTCAATCACCGGTTAATCTCCTTATGCAATGTACAGGAATGGTCCCTTGTCCTTGCTCCTTTCCCCTGTTCTACCATATGAAAAATTTCCTCAGTGTTAATATGATAATAACCCTTCAACAGCTTAAATGGTCTCGATCCCCCCCCTTCCTCCCTCCTTTGCTTTCTATCCACTAAACTCTGCAGTCCAAACTCAACTCAACATTGTACAGTCCTGATATCATTTTTGTTATCTAACTCTGCACCCTCTCCAAGGTTACTTCATCCCATTCAAATTCTGGTGACCAGACCTGAGCACAGAAATCCAGATGTGATCTGATCAAAGCTTTAAACAATGGAATTAGCTCACTTATCTCTCATGGTCAATGTTCTCCTCAACATTGCCCCAATTCTCTGAGATGTCTTCACACCTTTTGCAGTATGACATTGGAACTTCAAATTTCCATCCACAATCACCCCAAGATTCCTTCTTTCCTCCACTTCTTCCAATACAACTCCACCAGGTTATGTTGGAACATGTTAATAATGACTAGTCCATGTCATGAACAGGTGCATTATCTAGCAGGTGCTTACCATTATTATTAGCTTCGCACTTTTCTCCAAATTCTCCCAAAACATTTCTATATGTCTCATAATCCTTTCCTACTCTGCTGTTTGGATTTAGAGCAAGAACCAATTTTTTATTTTTCATTGTGTCAGCTGCCTTCTTTAATGCCTCAAAAAATTCCTCCACTTCTTCCTTAGAAGATTTTTGGGACCACAGACACAAATAAGTCTTATTGTTGAGGTCCCAATTCTGATATCTGTTCATATCACTCTACTTGATATTGCTTGCCATTGAAGATTATCCTTGTATTTGGTGTTGAATACTATGGCTACTCCTTTTCCCTAATCATTATTGTCTTAATATAATTACTTATTGTATTTGTTGCTTAGAAGAATCTCACCTGTTCTTGTTTTCTTTGTTTTGGTAACACCAATTATTTTGATCTGGTTCTTATCCAGTTCTTCTGCTAATTTAATTTCTTTTCTGTTAGAGCTTCTTATGTTGATGGTACCAATCTTTAACTCTACTGATGCTGAGTTGGAGATTGTTCCATTAGCTAACATTAGATATTTGCCTGGTTCCCTGACAAAAACAGTGGGGTATCTTGTATAAGTGGGTAACCTCTAGCCAGCATGAAACTCCAACATGTTGTATTATCATTTTATTTTGGTTTAAGCCAATAAAAATACAATTTGGTCAGCTAAATCACAAACAGCCAGCCCATTGTCATTTGTTCAGTATCAAGTAAATACTTATTAAAGGGATGTACCAGGAGAATGTGAGGATTAGAAGGTCAGAAGGCTCAGTCGGTTCTCTGCATTTTTTAAAAGGCTAAGTGGAGCTCTCCTCACAGTTATCCAACTTTCACCCTAAAGTGACCCCATGAATACTATTTAGTGATATTTTTAAACTGGTAATCTTAGCTGAAGTTTCCTGTAAAAGGAGATTTTTGTAAAAATTTCTCAAAATGTATTGTCACATATTTTTCTTTTGAATTAAATTTCTTTACAAACTAGAAATGACAGAAGGATAATGCTCATATCACTCTACTTGATATTGCTTTCCATTGAAGATTATCCTTGTATTTGGTGTTGAATACTATGGTTACTCCTTTTCCCCTAATCATTATTGCCTTCTTCAACCTTCACTTGTGGTTTGTCATTAAGTGCAACAGATATTATTTTTTTTTTTTAAAGCTTTAGACAACAGAAAAATGTGATCCTAACTGGACCATTTTCAAATAAGTTAATGAGTAATGAAAGGGAATCAAAAATGGAAAATTCACATTTTTTCTGGGCTATTTAAACTCAAAAATTTTCATAACATCTTGACAAATATGGACCTACCTTTCTTGGCACAGTAAATGTTATGACTTCACAGAAGCCACGGGAATGAAGCTTGTAAAATCTGTGGGAAAAAAAAAACGTGTTATTTAAAGTAAAGAAAAATGTGCATATCTATTTCTTATTTACAGTGAGAAATCTATAAATTACCTTGATAGCATTTTACTTCAAGATAATTCTTGAAGGTCCATCATAACTGCTGTGCACAATAGCATTATAACTACATATTTATATCTCAATATTAATGAATTACAAAATCCTGTAATTTTGTAATTTATGCACCTTATTTTGGCCTATTACA
Source organism: Typopeltis vanoorti (assembly GCF_054136105.1). Taxonomy (NCBI): domain Eukaryota; kingdom Metazoa; phylum Arthropoda; class Arachnida; order Uropygi; family Thelyphonidae; genus Typopeltis; species Typopeltis vanoorti. Next base: position 92,142,299 of record NC_143568.1, read on the forward strand.
ACCAATGTCAGATGCATTGAAAGGTCCCAATTAAAGCCTAATATGCATAATGCTGTTTTAAAGAAAATTCACTATAGCACACAAGTTACTATAAGTAACTTCTTTGCTATAGTTTATATTCCTTTCTCTGAGTTCTCTATAGCAAGAATCAGCAGAATTAAATTTTATTGCTAAAGGTGAATCACTTTGTATTTCTATTCTTTATAAACAGAGCATGATCTTGTATAAATGGGTACCAGCTACTTAAACTAAGACTTCATCTTAGCTGAAGTTTATATTTTTTTAAGCATATATTCCTGTAAAAGAGATTTTAGTCAGGATGTTTTTAGCTATGACAGATTTAATTATGTTGAGATGATTTCATTTATGGTGAAAGATGCCTGATGTTATTAATTTAATGTATACAGCAGGAAAACATTGATAGTATGACATTTTATGAATTAATAAAACTAGATATATATATATCAAAGTAAATGGAATTTAAATTTCCTCAACAACCAGAAATTGAATATCTAGACAACACTTCTCAGCTGATGGGAATAAGATTCATTTTAGGATATAAAATACTGAATTATACAATACTAAATTAACCAGATTTTTCTGCATGCAGAGAATGAAAAAGAAAAAGAAGGGTAAGGGATGGATGACAGTTTTGGATCCTACTTCTTCTCAATCTATACTTTGGATCCAATATATGGTTATTACGATGTTCTTAACTAGTTGATAGGTTGCAAGTTGATTTCTAATTCAAATATAAAGAAAATTTATATTTAAAGACTGCACCACTTTATGTCTGAATTAGTTCAAGATTGAAGATAAACCAACTCTTAACCACCTTTCCCTTATATGTTGTTATTATATATACTGGCCGAGTATATTTAACTTACTTAATTTACCCGCTTTGGTTCGAATATTTTATGAATGGTGCAGTAAAAGAGATTCAGGCAAAATACAACTTTTGATTAACAAAAACAAACATTTAATTTTAAAATCACAAATTTTACACTCAACTTCAAATCAGTAATTATGATATCACAAACATTTTAGCTCCTCTGATAAGTACAATCATACAAACTCAGACAATGGTAAATCTGTTATCTCTATAATACAGTCTTCTAAGTTCCTTAAGTTCCAAATATAATAAAAATTGCAGTAATACCTCTTCACAAACAAACACTTTTAATTTTACACTTCAGCTAATTCTCCGCAATAGTTACTGTTAGTATAAGGAAATTCTAGGATGAAACTCACACACTTCTCTGTATAGAAATATTAAAGGTTGGAATAATCTTACCGATAATCTTTTTTCTTCATCTACTTATATGTAAATACTTTTTATAACTGTAAACACTTAAACAGTATACGGCACTCATTAAATAAATCTTCTAAGCAATAACTGAATTAATCATCGGTCACTATACACATAAACATTCTTGCATGAAGTACTACTGATCACTCATGAATTAAGGCAAAACACAATAATTCTTAACTTGAGGTTTTATATGCACAGTTATTCATTCTTCCTGCGTTCAATTAATTCTTTAGGCACTATAATTCTAAACACAGCTATCCTTAAACTTCAACTTTACAGCTTCTACTATTCTCTAGTAACTCCGTGCTTTATTTCAAGATTCTGTGTGTCCTTGAAAGGTCGGCCCTGAAATTAAATCTCAACTCAAGTATCGCTAGTCTATTTAGTAGTCACTCAGCTGTCTTCCGTAGCTATAATGGTTATTCTACAACTTATTAGCTAACCGCCTCTCAACTAGTAGACTTTAATTAGCTCTTTGAGTGATTTTGCCGACTCACTATTATCGCACTCTGATTCCCGAATGCTGAATGCTCCAATTCCAACCGAATGCCAATCCTCTCCCTCTATGTTTCCTCTCTATCTCCTTATCTATCCCTTCTATCTCTAAATTTTCAGCGTTCCTCGCTTATATATCCGTTCTTCCCGCCTAAATTATTCTCGTGATCTCTTTAACTAAAACTCTTTTCAATAAACTTTTAACATTCTCCTCATGCACTGTTCCAAACTCGCGCTCGCTTACTTACATACGTCTCCATGACAACAAAACAAAACAATAAAATTGAGCTATTGCATAACGTTAAACTTCTACAAGTAGGAATTTTACTGCGTATTAATTGAAATTTACATTTCAATTAATACGCAGTAAAAAATGTTAAATACGAATTCTTATAATATTAACATAGCAATAAATAAAATAGACTTAATAATATTTAAACAAGTCTTGCTTGGTATATGGTAGATTATGTTAAATGTGAATGAAGAACAAAAACATACAAAATAATTTCATTCACAGTTTAACAACAGGTATGTGTTATGAGTGAATGAGCAACTGTATGCATGCATACTATTTCAAGCTTGAATTCTGTTTAAGATTGTTAATCATATAAACAGTCTGTCATGTTTGCTGGAAGTCAATTTTTTCAAATACAAAATTCCACCACAATCATCATTACAAAGCATATAAACTTTATTTTGACTGTATATTAATTTGGTCACTGACAGAGTTTCATTTAATATCTCTCCAAGCATCCCTCTTTAATTCTTCAGCACCTCAGTGTAGTAAGAGGATGAATAGGCAAAGCATGTAATTAAAAGTTTTTTTTCACTTGGTTATACTATAAATTAAAGATGCCAAGAAATAATATTCTTAGTTTCATCCTTATCAGTTAAACCTATCCCAATATCATTAATATACAAATTAAATAACAATGGTCTCAAAACAATCCCCTGTGGCACACTGCAACCCCATAAAAAAACTTGCCGATATCTATCTGATAGCCAGTCACTTATCCAACTTACTAGTCTGTTATTCAATCCCATCTGCCTCAGTTTAGTGACCAACTTGAGGTGTGGCAATCTGTCAAAAGCCTTTACAAAATCTAAGTATACCACCATATATGCATCTTCCTTGTCTAATATTCATATTAATCCACTTTTATATCCTATCTCTCAACAACTTTTTCAATACCTTAACAATTCTAGATATGCAGATCAGTCTATAATTTGTTACCTTAGCTTTATTACCACCTTTGTGAGGTAGAACATCTTTATAGTACATAAACAGGTTGGTAAAGCACACCCTTTAACAAACCCCTGTTCACAAGCATATCACTGTTCAGTTCAGCCAAACCTGGCATGCAACAATGGAACAGTCTTTCTCTACAGCTTCGACCTTTGTGATAATGGATAGTTCAGTGGCAGGTAGGTATTAAAATACTATTTGGTTGATTGTTTAAGTCCCAAAGCATTAGTACATCCATGTTTTGTTTGTTTAATGGTTTTAATTCACAACACAAGAATCAAAAGAAAATAATAAACATTTATGCACTTATTTGCTAATATTTTGCTGGTGTTATTCCTAGCATCTTCATAGTACAAAAACAGTTTTGTCTGCTGCATGCAAACAGCATATAATTTCTTAACAGTAGGACCAGTTTAAGATTGTAATAGACAATACAAGCTGAAGCCAATTGGCACCGTCTTCCATCCATACGTTCACTGGGCATCCATAGATGCTGCATGATCACTCTGATGCTCGGTGATGTGCTACACCAGGTCTTGCCATATAGTCCTGTTGTATGCTTTTCTGGAAGCTTCAACTCTCTGCAGATCAGTCACTCCACACACCATCCACCCATCTCATTGATGGTCTATCCCTTCTTTTTCCAGGAACTTTACCTTCTATTACTTGTGAAAAGTCCTCCTTTCATTTTTTTCAATGGGTCCCAAATATTTTAACTTTATTCTGTCAATATCCTTAAGGAGCCTTAAAGTTCTACTGATCTTTTTTAACATCCATCCATTTGTACACCTTTCAGTATATGATATCCTCAACAGCCTTCTGTAACACCACATCTCAAAAGCAGCTATTATTTTCTTATCTGACTTCTTTAGGTTCCAAGTTTCACATTCATAAGTTGCTGTTGGAAAAAATCCAAAATCCTCAATTTTGTTCCCATGGAGATAGATCCATCCTTCCAAATTTTAGACAAGTCTCTGCCTGTTGTTTAGGATTCCTGACACTCTTCTGAACAGCAATTCTTCACATTAATAATGGATCCCAGGTACTCAAACTTGCTGACTTCCTCAATTCTTTCTCCATTAAGGTACACTTGTTTCTCAAGACCTTCCCTGTTTGTATTTCCTTTGAGAACCATAATCTTTTATCCTGTTAACGTTTATCAAGAATTTGTCCTAGTTCTTCCTTGTTATTAGAGGAGTACAGTATCATCAGCATACCTCAGATTACTGATCAACCTACTACCTATCCTAATTCCTGTCTTGAGCTTATCCAATGCTTCACGCATGATGTCCTCCGCATATATACCAAACAAGTGAGGAGAAAGTAAACATCCTTGCCTAACTCCTTTTCTAACCTGAAGCCAATCAGTCAATCCAACACCTGTTCTTACTGTGGCTTCTTGCTCCCTGTATAAGTTGGCTATCAACCTGATAGTATGTTGAGGGAAAACTCGTTCTTTTCATTACTTCTCACAGTTTCACATGCAGTACACAGTCAAAAGCTATCGAGTAGTCTAAGAAACACATTACCAGAGAGAGAGTCTGAATTCTTTATATTTTTCTATGACCTGTCTAAGGCAAAGGATCTGATCTCTGGTGCCTTTACCGTTCCTAAAACCTGTTTGTTCCTCGGGCATCTCTGCCTCAATCCTATTTAGCTTGATCTTCAATAAAATTTTGCTTGCATGAGATATTAAACTAATAGTTCTATAGTTCTTGCAAGCCTTCACATCTTCCTTCTTATGTAGTGGTATGAAAACTGACTTCTTCCAGTCTCCAGGCCATGATCCTGTCTCCCATATCCTTGAGATCAATCTATGAAACGCTGTTAACCCTGGGATTCCATCTGCATCTGGGATCTTATTGCTGTTAAGCTGTTTAACTGCTCTTTCAACTTCATGCCTAAGTGGAGGAGGTTCCAAATCAAAATTTTCCTGGTGAGAGAGCTCCTCCAAATTTTCTTTATCCACTCTATTGTATAGTTCCTCACAGTATTCTTTCTATCTGTTTTTGATTTCCAATTCTTCTGTTAATAATGCTCCATTCCTGTCTTTGATGACATTCAATTTGGGCTTAAACTTGTGCTTTAGATCACGAACTAAATTAAACATCTTTTTATAATTGTGCCTCCTCACCTGTAACTCTATCTCTTCACATTTATTAGTATAGAACTTTCCCTTATCCTGCTTGATGGCTGTTCTGACTTCTCTAAGTAATCTCTTATATTTTTCAGTCACTGTCTCTTTATTTTTCCAATTACCTTCTTTTGATTAGTTCCCATGTTGAATCTGATATCCATGGGTCTCTTGGTCTTCTTATTGGGATGAGATACTTCTTGGCTGTATCCTGTATTATCACCTTGACTCCTTCCCAAAGCATTTTTGGTGAGTTCTCCTCATTGGTCTTCAAAAAATCATCCAACCGAGTTAATGTTTCTTCTTTGAATCCACTGGGAATTACTCTAACATCCAATCTAGCAGAATGTAGCTGACTTGGAAGTTTTTGGAGTCTTACTTTGGATCTTACTAGCTGATGGTTTGTACCACAATCTGCTCCAGGACAAGTATACACATCAGAGATGCTTGTCTTCCACTGCTGGAGAGCCAAGATGTAATCAATCTGGTGCCTTGACTATCAATGTTAGATATCCAAGTATAGGTCCGTCATGGGTGTTTCTGGAAGCAGGTATTGGTAATAAGTAATCTCTTAGCATGGGCAAATTCCAACAGTCTTTCACCACGGGTTTTATGTTCACCCAGACCAAACATACCACACTCCAGCCTAATTCTTATATCCCCTAAGATGTAAGGTATGTCTCTCCTTGGTAGGCAGTCCAAAACAGTCTGTAAGTTTTCATAGAATTCCTCACTCTCTTTTTTAGGCCTATCCATGTGGGGTGCATAAACTACCATGATTGGTACATTGGTAGGCTGAGCCTTAAGGCTAATAGAAAGTATCCTAACCAAGAAGGCTTCTTTCTTGAGCTGTCTCCAGTATCACAGCGACCCCATAATGCTTTGAGTCGCCACCTGAGTAAACAACTAACTTACCATCCTGCCTTTTGAAGTGACCTTCTCCATTTCATCTGGTCTCTGTAATTCCCAGGATGTCAATTTTATACCTATCCATCTCTTTACAGACAATCTCAAGAGTACCCATCTGTAGACCATGAGCATTCCATGTGCCTATGTAAAATTCCCTTCTAAGATTAATCCTATACCTTCTGTGTTGCTCATTCACAATATCAGTTGGAGACTGTAATATACTTCTCAAACAGGACCCTCTGCCTAAGCTCTGAATGCGGCATGAGATATATTATAAGGCACAACCATATTAGCATTTTGGAGTGAAGTCACTGCAAGAAGAAAGTGGTAGGGTTGCAGAGGCCCTTTCCATATAAGATAAGATGAAATAGCAAAATAGGAAAGATTTACCCCTAGTCCTCAAATATTCTAATAGCATTGGGAGGAAGGAGCAAGAAGAGAAGAAAGAAAGAAATTAAAAAAGGGGAGGTACACCAGTCTACAGATATTACGTGAAGTAAGGCATGGTCCAGCATAAGAGTTAACAAGTACTAATTCGATCTTAAAATGACTGTCCTGACAGATTTTTGATAAAATGATACAGCCATACTTGTTGAGGTTTGGAGAATGTTTTAAAGCTGCTGATTCCAAAAACAGCCTCTCTAACTAATGACTTCTGTGTAGCACTTTGTTTTTACCATCTGATCCTGTACAAAGGGAGTGAGGCACAGTCTGCTAGTCATGCTCTGCCATAACAATGATGTCTAATGATGACTTGGTAACCAATGCAAAATATTAGCTGTAATAATAGATATATACTTTTAGTTAGTTATTATCCTTGAACATGTGTATTATCCTCTACACATGAACAAGAGGATAAAGGTAAGTGAGATGAGATCCTTTTGGCAAGATAAAAGGAAGGATTGTGTCCTGGTGGCATTGAAGGTGACCAGGTTTTCCTTGTCCTACTGAAAAATGATATGGAGATCAGTGCTTAAGGCACTGGTTGCAAGTGATGTTGAAACTCGAGATGTCTGAGCACTGCATGGCTTGTCAAATAAGCAGAATGAATGAATTGGGGGGGGGGGGAGAAGCACAGGTGAGCAGAAGTTGTCTGATGGTTTTTGAAAGTGACGATGAAGCATGGCTTCCATTTGGAAAGGAGGTGAATTTTCTGCTATTGGCCTTACAAAGTCAGATTTGAATTTGTTGATAGTTTTCATTTATTGCCTGTTTCAGCATAGTTATGTACCAACTCCTTATATGGTTTGCATATTCTATAACTATATTACCTTTATATATTTATCTAATCTTGTTAGTTGCATATACCCTACTCACTCATGCAAATTTCCCTTTCTTTAAAAAAGCTAAATTTAGGCTTTTCTTGCCTAATAAGGAAGTCCTAATCATAAATTATTATGATTAGGACTTTATCCAAGTAAGGGACGCTGCTCTTAAACATATCCTCTGAGACAATTCACCTGATAAATATTGAAAAATTTATATTTTCACTGTGCCAGCCAATACTGAGGATAGACGAGGCTCTTATCCAAGGTGGCTCTCTCAGAGTGATACACAGTAATAAACTTCCAACAATAAATAAACTAATTCCTGTTCTATTTTCTTAGCATGCAGTCATGGCTCTAAATATCAAATTATACTCGTGGGTCTCTCCCGCTAGGTTCGATGGTAATTTTATGAGTGGCTATTTGAATTCGTATAACAAGCTGGACACAGGCAAATGCTATGAAACATTTATTAAATCAAGAAATTATACATGAAAAAACATAAATGCATGGTTAACTATATTGTGCTGCTAGCAAGACCTTAATTCCAATATTAACATTACAAATATATGAACAAATTACTTGGACCACTTCTATGTATAATTTAACAAACTTCTAGCCTATGTAGCCTATCCTTTATCACTCACGTGGTCACTTGTTATATTACTCAACATATCACAATCATCTCTTATACAAATCCCTTCTAGGGAAAGATTTCTCTAACAGGGACAGGTCAATGTTAAATTAGGGATGGTTCCTAAAGTTCCTTACAATAAGTCCATTACACAAAATATCCTAAAGATTTCGCACATAAATCTTCAACTGGAAAACAGAATATGACAATCTACATTACCGTCCCTAGAATGACTTTCAGTTCTTTCTTCAGCCTTGTCTGGACATCAAGGCTCCTTTAGATCTACAATTCTCCGGGTCACACGCGATAGCTGCACGGCCAGATTCTCCAAATTGGAAAGGCTATGTGCCGCTCAGGACTTTCACTAGTGTTGCAGGCACACATCTGGATTACCATTGCACGGTATAGCATAGCTTTCCTGGTCTGAGGAAATAGCTAGCCCTAACTCGCATGCTACGGCAGACGACTCATAACTTCTACGGCCAGCCTAGAATCTTCTCCGCTGGCAGAGACCGAGAGCCAACGTCCACGAGGTCAGGAAACAGGAACCAAAAAGCCCTGTGTGTGTGGGGGGGGGGAGGATTTGTTTTTATATTGCGTGCTTCAATCTCGGAGATTCGCACACTTCGCCATGTTGTTTATCGTGCTCTGCACACCTCCACTTGCGCATTTTTCTTAGAAAGCGTTCCAGCTTCCTTTTCGTGTAGCTTCACTTTCCCTCCAGCCATACGTTATCCTGGATGGCTAAATTGTGACCCTTGGACCCTAGCTTATACACTTTGCTTTCTTATAATACATGAACAAATTGCTTTAAATAAATTAATACCCTAAAATAGACTTCCTGCAAAACAGGGGTTAAGTCTCACATATTTTTTATATTAAATATTTCTTCACTTCTATCTTAGTGTTATTTATACATATATACATGGCATTCATATATTACCCAGAGGCAAACATATGTGCTTATTTTCCTGTTTGTCGGGAAACTCATGTTGAACTGTGGACTTGGAATTTCTAAGATGCATAATCTATCACAAATCAACAATAGTATGGTGTTCACGATGAAAGAACCCTATGCTGTTCTTGATGAAAGCATCTGTGGTAAACAGTTTTTAAATTCAATTACTTTGGTATGTATACTTACATGCATGGAGAAGGGGGAGGGAGAGAAAATGGATCCCTTGCTCTGGAGGTCAAACATTGTATTTACCACTTCAGATGTTGATGTTTCATTGGATGATAAAGTTTATCAAAGTTGTGATAGAGTGAGTTACTTTTATGTAAGAAAATGTAAATCTAATAGCACAGATTTCCAAACTATAAAAACGACATCTGATTATAAGACTATTACACTTTTTTTTATAATCTTTGTCAAGTAGCTTTATTTTATCCTCCTACATGTTTCACCAATCTTTTGTATAAAAGTGTAATAGTCGTATGAATAATTGTCAAGAAAAAAATTTGACATCTGATTATTTCGTGTCATCATATCTGTATGTGTGGTTTAAGCCATTACAAAATACAATTTGGTAAGCCAAGTCTCAAATTGTCAGTCGATCCTTTTTTTACTCATTATCCAGATGGATACTTAGAAACAGAGCACAACACAGGAAGATGCAGACTGGAGATTGGATTAGAATTCTTGATCTTTTCTCTGTATTCTTTACAAGCTATATGGAGGTTTCCTCACAGTTATCAATCTTGACTTTTTAATACTCCCCCTTATACCCATAGTCAGCCATGAATCACACCAGGAATTTGAGAAGCAATGGAGTAGTGATTGAGATCCCTGCAACTATTACATCCCAAGATAAAAACAAGAAAGAAGAGTTTGCAAATGTGTCAAAGTAAGGTACTGCTATTGCAATAAATGATGTCACTATCCCACCAAATGGGAGGATAACAACAGATGAGGCCTTTCTAAGATGTAGAAGTAAAACCTTATTAATAGCAACATGGATGTCAGAACATTGTACCAATCTGGAAAACTTGACAACCTTCTCCAAGAAATGGAAAATATGAGATTAGACATTATGGGACTTAGTGAAGTCAGATGGAAAATTTCAGAGAAAAAACCATATAACTGTGTACTCAGGTGGCCAATCACACACAAATGTAGCAATAGTGATGAAGAACAACACTGCCAAGCGCATGCTGGACTACTGGCCCATTAATGATAGAATAACAACAGTGAAAATTGGAGCCAAACCTTTTAATATAGTTATAATTCAAGAATATGCCCCTACTACAGAACACCAAGAGAATGAAATGAATGAATTTTACGAGCAAGTTCAAGAGGCAATTTCCACAACAAAATCAGATGACGTATTGCTAATGGAAGATATGAATGCCAAAGTGGATCAGAAATAACTTGAAGATGCATGGGACATTATGGACTGGGTCACAAAAATGACAGAGGAGACAAACTTATCCAGTTTTCTGAATAAAATTGCCTTGTAATAACTAATGCATCCAAGAAGAATTTACACCTTCCAGGTGTAAATTCTTCTTGGATGAATAAGAGCATAATCCATAATGGTAACAGCAAGATTAAAATTAAAAAACATCAAAAAGAGCAAGACAAGTCCAAAATATGACACTAGTATTCTTACAGAAGCCAGTATAAAAGATAGAATTGCATCTGAATTCAATAAAAACGTGAACAATATATTTGGTAATATAAGTGTAACAAAGGAAACAGCTCAACAGAACTGGGATGCATTCAGAACAAACATTCAAGAAACATCAAAAAAAATATTACCTAAGATAAACGGAACTGAAAGGAAAGAACTGGCTAATGCACACAAAGAGAAACTTATACAACAAGATAAATGAACTAACATACAAGAAAAGGAAAAGCAGGGGAGCAATATCTTAAAATCACAAGATGGTAAACCTATCATTAATGAGGAGGAAATACTGTGGAGAAGGCAAGAATACATATACAGAGCAACTGTACTACACATATAGAGAAGAAAAACCTAACACAAACAATCTAGATGGTCCTGATATTCTTGCTAGTGAAGTATGCAATAAAGGGATTAAAGGATAAGAAAAGCAATGAAATCGCAGAGGAAATGTTAAAAGGCTCTTAATGATATAGGCATAAATGCTTTGACAATGGTATGCAACCAAATTTACAATACAGGATATCTCCCAAAAGATCTGAGACACTCAATTTTCATACCCATTCCAAAAAAGTACAACGCTACAGAATTCTCAGAGTATAGAGTATAATTTTTATCAATATTTTTCTGCAAAGAAACAAAAGAAAATTCAATTATGAAATAGGTGAAAATCAATTTGAATTCAAAGAAAAAAAAATACTCTCTCCCCTTGAACAAGAGATACTATTTTCACTCTAAGAGCAGTAATAGAAAGATATCTAGAAAACAAAAAATAGACATTTATATGTGCTTTGTAGACTACACCAAAGCTTTTGATTCAATCAACCATATGAAACTGATCAGGTGCCTCAATAAAATTGGAATGGATGAAAAAGATATAAGGCTGTGAACAAATCTATACTGGGAACAAACAGCAGCAATAAGAGTAGACAATGAGATGTTTAAAGAATTTACAATCCAAAGAGGTGTATGACAAGGATGTATACTATCCCCAATACTCTTTAATTTATATACTGAAGAAATATACAAGGAAGTTGAAAACATAAAAAGGAGTATCAATAGAAGGAAGGTACATAAGCAATCTAAGATATGCTGAGAATACAATTCTGTTGGCAGGAAAAAAAAAACTAGAAAATCTAATCAACAATGTAAGAGTTATGAATGAAGAATATGGTTTGCTTTTTAATCCCAAGAAAACCAAGAGAATGGCAATAACCAGGAAAAAGACAATGCCTACAATTGATATCAAAATAAATGACATACATATTCAGCAACTAGATAAATTTACCTATCTTGACACCCTAATAACAGAAGATGGAAGAAGCACAACAAAATAAAAAGAAGAATTGAAATAGCTAGAGAAATTCAACACAATGAAAACATGACATCTAGAAATCTGAGCATAAAAATGAGGATGAAGTTGACAAAATGCTATATATGGCCAATATTATTGTATGGGGCTGAGATATGGACAATATTAAAGGAAACAGAAGATAAAATTAAAGCTTTTGAGATGTGAATTTTAAGAAGAATTATGAAGGTATCATGTACTAAGAAGAAAACAAATGCAGAAGTTCTACAAATGATGGGAGAAAAAAGATGTCTTCTTAAAACTATCAAAAGAAGGCCAAATATTTTGACATTTGCTAAGGCATGACAACCTACAAAAGGCAGTCCTGGAAGGAATGGTAGAGGAATGAGAAATACAAAGAATTACCTGGAGTACTAATCTTAAGAACTGGATATATCTGACTATGAGAGGATGTGCAAGGGAGGCGCAGGAACAAAGTTGGTGGAGAGACAACCTCCGGATGGAGATGACTCATGATAATGAAAACCAGATAATGACATCTCCATTTAGCCTGAATCCAGCTTGTTCTTCGCCAAGCTTCCCTTCCACAATTTTTTTTAGATGTTTCTCGAGTATACTTGCATGAATCTTACCAGCAACACTCAGTAGTAAAATACCTCTGTAATTCTCGAATTCAGTTTTATGAGATGAGCACTATGAGAGCTCTGCTCCAATTGTTTGGAATTTGACAGTCTGACCAGGCCTTCTGAATTATGCAATGCAGCCAATTGTAAAACTTTTTATACCTCCATATTTGAGCATTTCTGTCCAAATTTCATTTACTCTAACTATCTTTCCACATTTCAGTTTTTGATTACTTTTTTTTCTACTTCAAGTATGGATATGTATTCCTGACTGCATTCCTGTTGGGAGTTTTTTTACCATCATGCTGATACTGCTATTTCATTTAGCAGTCTTTCAAAGTGATTACTCCAATCTAGAATATCTTAATAGCCTCCAAAATATTTTGTCACCTTCCTGATATTTATTTCCTATGTTCTTACCAAAGTCTTTCCATGACATTTGTTTAGCTAGTTTTACACAATACTTCACTTTCTTACATTTTTCTTTGTATTCTATAAGAGCACAAGCTGACTTACTTGCCAGGAGCTTTTGACATGCTTTCTTCTTTTTCTTCACTTTCTTTAACTTCATGAGTCTGCCATGAAGTTCTGGTTTTTCTATCCTTGCAGACAATCTCACCACATGCCCTCTCTGGCTGAATCAATCAATGTTTTCTTTAGGATTTACCAGTGAATCTCCAAGGTTTGGTTCTTGTTTTTAAACTCTTTCATTTTTTCTTCAATGATATTTGCATATTATTTCAGTCAATAGTTCACCTTTGAAAGCTGCTCAACCTTAAAACTTTCTTACACTCTTCTTTTCAATATGAAATTTAATTTTATCCTGCTCAAAACTACATAGTGATCACTTCCTATTTCGATTCCTCTGTATATTCGTGTCCTGAACTAGTAGGAAAACATTACTATCAACTATAACATAGTGAATGAGGCTTTTCTTATTTCTTGCATCTTCTCTCCCTGAATTTGTGCACATATTTATGTTGGAACATGTCAGTAATAACTAATCCATGTCCTGAACAGAAATCCAGCAGACAGTTACCATTATTATTAGCATTGCATTTTTCTCCAAATTTTCCCCAAACATTTCTATATGTCTGGTAATCATTTCCTACTCTGCTGTTTAGATCTCTAACAAGGACCAACTTTTCCTTTTTTTATTGAGCCAGCTGGCTTCTCTAATCTCTCAAAAAATTCCTTCATTTCTTCCTTGTTAGAACCTTCTGTGGGACCAGAAGCACAAATAAGTTTTTTGTCCAGTTTCCTATTCTAATATATGGCCACATCACTCTACTTGATTTTACCTGTCATTCAAGACGATTAAGAGATTATCCTCATATTTAGTGTTGAATACTATGGCTATTCCCTCTTTTCCCTGATTGTTATAGCTAGAATATAACATTTTGTATTTGTCACTTAGAAAGATCTCACCTGTTTTTGTCTTCTTTGTTTCAGTTTTAAAAATATATTTTGAATGTAATCAAGTTTCACTGAATTTAAAATCCATTCAAATTGTGCACTGAATATAGCATGAAAAATCTATAATGCTCCTCAAGTTTATAAATGATATGGCACTCATGATTTCTACATGCATGCCATATCATTTATACACAAAACATACTGTTTTCCACATTAAAGAGTAAGATGAAACGTACGGTCAAGTGACTATGAATGTCATAATACTGCTGATAAGCAATGTGTTTCAGTAGTGACACTCATGACTAGCCAACAGACACGCTGCAATTAGCATTAACTGTACAGATTTTTTGTGTGTGTGTGTGGGGGGAATCTAACAAGGTGGCTTTTTATACTGATTGTGTGCTGCATGAAATTTTCATAAACAGACATTTGAGGAAAGATTGCAGACCATGCAACAGCTTCACAAATACTAATTTTAGAGACTGAACTGCTCTTTTCACTTGACAACAAACTGAGGGGGAAAGGAAGAGACTTGATATAAATATGGTACAATTCAAGGTTGATAATTTTCAGAGCTCAGGTTCTAAATTAAATTGAGGTTTACTATAGTTATCTAATTTGAAATAGTTGTTCATATACATATTAGTGCTCTCCAACCCACAGACCAAGCATTCAAATCCCATTGTGGAGAAATGTTTGTAAATGGCATTAGCTGGTAGGTGGATTTCATCATTTGGTGTGAGAGTATCTCCCTGGCTATAAAGGCCAAAAGTGGATTTGAAAAAATTCTGCCTGATCTCCAGAACAAAGTTCTTAGATTATCTAGCCCTTTTAGTCAACCAGTACTAACATACTATTAAGTTTACTGCCTTTAATAGGTGGAATTCATAAGAATTGTGGGGAAAAAATATAATTATAATGACAGGTCAGCTAGAAGTGGTGATTCAACTGCAATGAAAACTTCATGAAACTGTTGAGTCTGTTTGTGACACTCATTTCATATCTGAAAAAAATGGCAACACAAATTTAGAAATAGTCATACTTTGTTCCATTCTTTAGACTGTGCAGATTAGTAAAAGTGACAGACAAGCCTGTTTTGTATTTGATATGATTATGTGAAATTATGGAAGAAGTCAATTCCTCAACTGACTCACATTTTCAGATGATGAGAATGTTGCATCACATTCTCATATCAAGAATGTAAACAAACACCATCATCAAATTTGGGGTTCTAGTTTGCCCGCCGAATATCTAAACCCAGAAAGATATGCCCACCTCAAAGTGAATGTGTGGTGTATGCTTATATAAAGGAAGAAATACTAGATCTGTTTTACTTAGTAAAGAAAAACAGATCTATGTGAAACTACCAATGTCTGAGTTGCATTTTACATAAGCAAATTCTCATCAGTATATTAACTGTAATAATCAAATGAAGAGTCAAAGGCTTCATTTCAGGGATGCTAAATAGGGAATATTAAGGATGTATCCTTATTGTGAGATCCATCCACATAAAGATACATCCTTATTCAGGACTGTATTCTCATAAATTTTCTGGTCAATTTTCTAAAATTTCAAAGTTTTCATCTTTTTTCAGCTATGAAATAAGGATGAATCTGTAATATCCCCTATTTCTATTTAACATTGCTGAAATGAAGCCCTTGGGCTCTTCTTTGGATTATTACAATTAATGCACTGACTGAGAGTTCACTTATGTAAAATCTTGGACACTGGATTGCTTTTGTACTGACTGAGGGTTCTTGACCTCTTAAGGTTTTCTCCAGGTCTCTGATGACAACCAACCAGTTTGAAAAGCATTAATAAAAAATGACTATACAGATGCCTGGGCAGAACTCATGCCTTTTAAATAGTGCAAGATAAGGAAAATATAATGCCAAGAATTGTATTCTCATAAGTTCTCTGGTCAATTTTCGAATTCTTCTTGGGCTATGAAATAAGGATGGCTCTTTAATATCCTCTATCTTTTTCTATTTTAATATAACCAAAGGTTCTTTTAATGAAAAACAATACTCCCCCCCCCCATATCTGACAGAAAATTTTTGCTCTTCCACGACTTGATGGATGTCCTAATATTATTTTTGTAGCTAAATGGGGCATCTTGTGTTTTAGAAACATTATGTAACAAGCTTTGGGTGTTCATTTTCCAAATAAGTAAAGGTAGAAAAGGACCAATTACTTGATCATCTTATAATGCTAACGTAGTCCTACTCTTAGATTTCTTTTCCTACTAGTTATTGTGAACACTGGAGCATGTACATTAAATGCAACTTCACTATAAAAGTACAAGACAAAATTAGAAATGCTGCTGTTGCAAACATGGCAAAAATAAAAAATTGATAAAAATTACAATGAATGTTCATCCCAAATAAACTCCACGTTCCAAGCTGTCATTCACCATATTTAATTACTGTTGTAACTTAATATTTTCTTTCAACATTTGCCTTTAAAATATCATCCCTCTTTTGTGGAAAATGCACATACATATCTAAGCTATTATTTTATTCTTTAAAGCACAGAAATATTTTTTTAAAAACTTTTCTTTTTTTTTTTTTAAATTGTCATAACTAATAAAAAGGAGCTTTTTTTCATTTTTATTATAAAATATCTAATGCAGATGTAACAAAAATTATAACCTTGCTATTTCACACTGACGAACATCACATCCTCTCTTTGGCATTACACCCATTCCTCTTTGGGGTTCACTTGACTGGTATGTATTAATATAATGGACATAAGGAGACTCTTCTGTTATTTCAAAATAACGAATATTGCTATCACCCTGCAATCACAAAAAAAAAAAAAAAAAAAAAAAATATATATATAATAAATAATTAAAAAATAAACACACTATATATAAAAACAAAACACTGAAGAATATAGTATTCTTTTAATAACCTAGCATGCATAGAATTCAAAATGTACCACAGCATTTCAGACCTAGCCATACATCTGAAATGCTGTGGCGCATTTTGAATTCCATGTATGTTAGGTTATTGAATTCAGTTATAACCATACTGTGGAACATATATTTGTTATCTGTAAGAGATTCAAATTTCATAAATTCTTTACCGGCTTAATCAGGACCAGACATTGGGTAAATAAAGTGAGAATGCAAGAGTATACAAGTGAAATAGCCAAATCACATTATAACTAATTAAACCAAATCTTAGCTTTAATGGTGAAAGAGCATTGACCAAATTTTTACTGTGAACAGAATCATTGAGGTTTATCGATTCCCACAGGATGGCTGTTTCAAATCCTTTTTTGATTTATGCTTGTGGATAAGTTCTCATATTCTTCCACTACATTCTATGGTTATTCAAACTAACATGCTCAGCAAGTCCAGCCTTCTCACACTGAAAGAATCATTTGATGTATGATTATGCTCATAATATTTAACAAATGCAGCTCACAAGTCTGTCCAAAAATAGCAGATATCACAATTAAGTGAAAATTAAAGCACAGAACTAATGGCTCTACCTGGAACACATAGCTTACTAAACTAAACACTCAACTGAACAGTTTGTAGTGCATCTGACACTTTCCAGCCTTAGGGTTCTGGAGGATAAAGTTAAACATTAGGGACCATATTACTAAGGTGTTAAGTCATTTCATTATATAATTAAACTGTGCAGTACAGTTATCACTAACCTGTAAGAAAAGGAAGTTATTTTTCCATTTTACAAGTTTTGATAAGACCATATCTGGAACTGTGCACATGCGATCCACTGGATTTTGAGGAGATGGGCAGACGGCTACAAAGAGCTAGCAGCAGATAATCAAGATGATACTGGTCTATTGATACATGCATATGAGGACAGACTGAGGGAATGTGGTCTTCAAAGTTTGTGGAATAGACAGAGGAAAGGAGATATGATAGAAACATATAAGATAGTAAGGATATCTATACATCAAAGTACAGATATACCTGTGAGATTTTAAAGCTTATAGCAAGTGGGATAGACCTAAAGAAAATTCTTGAAAGGTGACTAAAGGCATGTTAAGAGAA
This sequence comes from Typopeltis vanoorti, assembly GCF_054136105.1. Taxonomy (NCBI): domain Eukaryota; kingdom Metazoa; phylum Arthropoda; class Arachnida; order Uropygi; family Thelyphonidae; genus Typopeltis; species Typopeltis vanoorti. Next base: position 92,160,299 of record NC_143568.1, read on the forward strand.
CATGTGAAATCAGGTTCTTCTTATAGTGTATATGTATTAAGTGCACCTTTGGTGAATGTATTCACTGAGAAATATGATAGGTATTTAGGTATGAGTAACTAAAAATGTCCCCCTCGACGAGCCTGCACAATAAACATATTTGAACTGTCCTAGTGTTGTGTTTGAATAAAATATTCTTAAATTTTTTTTGTAATGTACTCTGAAGTCTATATGAACATGCAGTTAATCCACGGATAAGAATACCGTGGTTCAATCAAGATTTTGTAAGAATGATAATGACATGAAGTGAAATGTAAATATCTGTTAATATTGGAGGCTTTTCTCTACGTGAACGTCTTCAAAGTACTCCATATAATAAGTGACAATGGGCAGTCAGAGTTTACAATAACATTATTTTGTGGCATTTCTTTGCCACAGGAAGTGGTCAGACTGTAGGATATTAAAAATTCTTCCCTGTAAAAATTCAGTATTATGCAATAATACTAAATTTTATGTTAGATCTATATTCTTACAAATGTCATATAATAAGAATAATTCATCATCCAAGCAACATCACCTATGATAGTCTGCACCATCACTATGGTTACAATGTTGCACATAAGGAATGACATGAGAGAGGATATAAGTACTAATTAGACAATAATTAAAAAAAAAGAGAAAATGGTAGACTCATGAGGACAAAGAAAGTTGTCAATTTTAATTTTGAGAGACAACAGATTGCTAAAATAGTTGTAGTAACTGAAACTGCAAAGTAGGCAGAAGCATCATCAGCTAAACTGAGGCTCAAGTTTTATTCGCTTACACTATCATGATTCAGTAAGAACTCTTAATGAGTTTCACCTAAGTGTCATAGGCATCTTTATAGTTATATTAACATGCTAACTAATAGCATTCCAATACTGAAACTCTTAATGAGCATATATGCTAAAGTATGTTAACAATGTTATGAACTTAAATCCACATTAAGGACTACAAGGCTGAAAAGTTAATGGTTGTTGGCTAACACTACTAGTGAGATTTAAATAAGCTTAAAATTTAAATAATCAACTTCATAAAGTTGATGTGCATAAGCACAGTGTTCTAACAAGGTTAACAGATATATGTAATAGACTGTAAGTTTTGTTTATTAACCTACCAGATTTTGCAAGCTATCTTCCTGTATTAATTTAATTCTAACTGCTGACTTGCAACTTAAATACAGACTATATATGGCTCGATATAAAATTCTATTTACATAATATAACTATAGCATTTTCAACAGCTTTTCTCATGGCATATACATTTCACAGATCTACATACTTTAAATACAAATCCCTGTTATATTCCCATGTTTTCTCAGCTAAAATGTCTTAAAGTGAAAATCTGATAATGAGAACCTCTATTTGGTCTGAGCCCAGCTTCTTTATCTCTATATTTCTGGCATTCAGTTTTATTTCCCTTTTAAAAGGATGAGTACTTTTAAAAGGGAAATACTGAGAGATCTACTCCAATCATCCAGAATTCAACCTTCTGGATTATGCAGTGCAACCAATGTAAAACTTTTATATCTTCATATCTGAACATTTCTGGATTTCAGATGGCTTTTTCTGCCTTAAGTACCTGAAATAGCTGCAAGGTCTGTAACAAATGAATGCAGTGTATGTGTGTGTGTGTGTGTGTGGCTAGAATCAAGAGCAAAATAGTAGATATTATTTTTAAAGAGCTATGAGTTATAATTCTTGGGGAATACTTCATGGGGAAGTCTGTTCCAGAGAGCTGAGGTAGACTGAATAAAAGATGAACGAGTAACACGTTTGGTGATGCAACAGTTCAATTGTAAAAGTATATTGGGCAGCTGTTGCTTATGTTCCTGTAGGTTCAGCAAAAATGGGAACATAATCGAAATTAGTTCTGCTGAACAGCACCCATGGAAATATCCGTAGAAGAGAAAATGCAGAAAAGGCCTCTACAAGCCAGTGACTGAAGAGTCTTTGAGAGAGGTGTCATCAATCAACTAAATCACTCCTCTGAACTGAATGAAGAATTTTTAGAGAGATCTTAGCTGCACCACACCCGATGTGAGAGAAGCATTTCAAGGTTGGGCAGACTTTGTACAGAGTAAAATGACTGCATTCCTCGTGAATATTTTCTAACATTCAGTCATTTCTTGCTTCATTTAACAATTTTTTTCTTCAAAGTAATTACTCCACACATCCAGAATATTTTCTGCAGTTTTTATAACACCATTATCATTTCAATTACTTTTAACAGTAATTTTCCTTCATTTCTAAGCTTGTTCAATAGCCTTCAGAATCCCGACCTTCATCTTCTTATCCAAGTCTTCTCATAATTTTTGTTTGGTTACTTTTACAGGCTGCACTGATTTCTTACATTCCCCCCTATGTCCTCTGTGAACAAATATCGCTTACTTGCTAGGCACTTGAGATATGCATTCTTCTTTTCTATGACTGCCTCTTTAACTTCTTATGCCCACCATAGAATTCTGATTCTATTCTTGCAGGCAACTTCGCCATATGCCTCTCTGGATGAATCAAACAACGTATCCTTCAGAGTCAGCCAGTCAGTCTCCATGAATGCTTTTAAACTCTTTCGATTTTTTTCTCCATAATGTTTATTATTATTATTTTTTATATTGAGTCTACTTGAGTTCACCTTTGAAAGCTGCTCAACTTTGATCCTTTTTTAAACTTTCTTACACACCTTCCTTTTCGGTATGATACTGAATTTTATTATGGTAAACACTCGATATTTCATATAGCACATACAAGGGTGGTCTGAAAGGTTCTCGGCCTAAAAATGAAAAATCTAATTTATAATTTCAAAATTATTTTTATTTTTCAACATTAAGACTAATAACATTTATTTCAGCAATGCTCCAGCACCATTATCCCATCCCTGTAGTAGTTCTCAGTAAGATCTACAAAATACCCTTCTACAGCTGCAATCAAAAAACGCTGACCAGCAAGGAAGAAATTTAGTTTTGGGAAGAGATAAAAGTCAGAGGGAGCTAAATCTGGAGAATAGGGTGGATGTTCCAACAATTCATAGTGCAGATCCCTTAATTTTCCCATTGCCAAAACACCTTTGTGGACAGGTGCACTGTCCTGATGAAAGATGTTTTTTTTTCTTCTGCAAACCAGGTCTTTTCTCACGAATATTTTAGCCTAGTCTGGTTAAAAGATCGAAATAATATTCCCCCCCCCAAGTTATTGTTTTACCTTTTCAAGATATTAATAAACAAAATGTCTTTAGCATTCCAAAACACAAATACCATGACCTTTCCTGCTGATGGAACCGACTTTGTCTTTTTTGGTGATTAACAACCGGCTTCTGTCCACTGTTTTGCCTGCTGTTTGGATTCTGATGTGTAATGGTGAATCCAAGTCTCATCCGTAGTAATAAATCTATGCACAAAATCAGTTCTATTCTTGTTAAAATTCTCCAAGCACTGTTCAGAGATTTTCATGCAAGTGTGTTTTTGATCTGCTGTGAGCAAGGGAGGCACCCATCTTGCACAGCTTTTTCATTTGCATTTCTTCATCCAGAATATATCCTACAGGTTCTTTTGAAATGCTATAGTCTGCAATTTCACACCATCCAATACCATATCGTGCACGATTAATGATTTCTGGTGTTGTTACACTTCTTGGACGTCCTTCACGTGGATCATTTTCAAGGCTGGTACAGCCACATTTAAACTCGGCAGTCCATTTCTTAATTGTCGAAAATGAAGGAGAAGAGTGCCCATAAACTTTTATGAACTTCGAATGAATTTCTTTTGCATTAAACCTTCTTTTATAATGAATTTTATAACTGCACGATACTCAATTTTATCCATTTCAAGGGATACAGACAACACTTTTGCTTCATACAGCTTCATAAAACAAACTACTTGATGATAGAATGACTTGCAATTTCACATGGATGCTTATAACAGATGTACCAACTTAGAGGGAAAAAAAATCTTGCCAATAGTATTGCGATCTATGGTCAAGGCTGAGAACTTTTCAGATCACCCTCATATACTCTTATGCCTGGAACCTGAACCACAAAGAATGTGAATTTGCACACATCTTTATGTTGTAACACGGTATTAGTGGTGAAAATCCATGACCTGGATAGAAATCCAGTAGGCACTTACTATCGTTATCAACTTTTCTCTTTCTTCAAATTTTAATACCTGACAATATAAAAAAATTAGTAATTTTCTACTCTGCTGTACTCTAACAAGAATCAACTTTTTCTTAATGTGAGCTATCATTTCTAATGACTCAAAATTCCTACATTTCTTTCTTTTTTTCACCGATCCTTCTGAGAGCCCATACAAGTAAGTCTCATTGTCCAATTCCTCATTTTGATGTTTGATTATATCACTACTTGAAATTTCCTGCCATTCAAGAAACTTATCTTCATGGTTAGTGTTAAATGTTATTTAACACTAACCATGAAGTTAAGTTTTGGTTAGTGTTAAATGTTATTTAACACTAACCAAAAAAAACTCCAAGTGCATCTTTTAAGGAATGAGAACCGATCAGGGCTTCTGACTTAATGTCCAATCCTTCTCATGGGGAAACCTATTATATACTGAACAAATGAGAAGGGGTCAGCAGTTTGAGATTTAGCTGTCCAAATTATATTCTTATTGGCAACATGGTGGTATACAACATGATAGAATTTCATGTTGGCATCATTGCCCAGTCAAACTAAGCTCCCACTGTTTTTATTACAGAACCAAGGCAAAAGGTCAGTAACTGGAACAAATTCCAACTCAATGTCAGCAGAACTGTAGTGAACTGTAGACTCAAGTGCACAAATATTAAGAAAAATAAAAGAATTTGAAAACTAAACCTTGAAGATTCAATGGCAGATCCCAAAGAAACCATTAACTGATTCAGTCAGAGAGATATGATGAGGTTGCTTGAAAGGACAGAATAATTGATCCTCATGGTGGACTCAGGAAATTAGAGCAGTGAAAGAAAAGAAGAAAGCATATCAAAATTTCTGGAAAGTAAGTAAACTTGTGTGCTCCAAGACAATACTGAAAAAAACATGAGAAAGCAAAGCACTGTAAAACTAACAAAACAAAAGTCATGGGAAGGTTTTTGGTTAAAACAAAGAAAATAAATATCAGGAAGGTGATAAAATATTCTAGAAGCTATTGAAAAGCTTAAAAATGGAAGAAAGAGTTAATGTTAAAGGAATCAGAGATGATAAAGGTAACAAAAACTGAAGATAAAGATATTCTAGATGTATGGAGTAATTACTTTGAAAGATTGCTATATGAAACATGCAGTGCCAACATGGTGGTAGAAAACATTCTAGAAGAATGTAATTGGGATTAAATATCAATCAATACTTGTAGAAAAAGCCATCAAAAGCCTGAAATGTGTGAAAGGCAGCTGGAGTCAGTGGTGCACCCAGGGAGGGGGACCTCCCCAAAAGAAAAAGGAAAAAACACTAGAAAATTTTCCAAAAATCTTTTCCTAATTAAAATTCTTTTTTTTTTTTTATTTATGTTGTGTCTTCTATTTCTATACTACTTATGAATTAGCGGCCACATAAGGTGGGAATACCCTAGGAATCACGGCCGCTGTGAACGCAAGGTGAACAAAGTAGTGCTCTTGAGGACCGAGCGCTATTCGTTTGCCTGAGTCGGGCCAGATCACGGGTATCATGTATTGGCGATCACTGCAGATGCTCAGTCATAGGCAGTATGCAATGTAGTGTGCATTCTCAAATCGTCTACCCAACCCCCCCCCAGATTAAATCATGAGTGCCCCCCCCCCCCCCAAGATTAAATATCTTGAGTGCCCGGCCCCCTCCAAGATTAAATCCTGAGTGCGCTACTGGCTGGAGTAGATGATATTTGACTAGAAATGCTCAAATATGGAAGTATAAAAGTTTTACAATGGCTACCATGCAAAATTCGAAGAGGTGATGTAAGTGTTGAAAATGATTGGAGCTGAGGGCTCATAGTACCCATATATAAAAAAATGGAAATAACAGCAGAGAAATGGAAATTTCTCTGGTGAATGTTCCTGGTAAGATTTATTGCAAGTACAATTGATCCTTGAACAATGCAGGGATTAGAGGCGCTGACCACCCCACAGAGCCAAAAATCTGCATATAACTCTTGACTCCCCCAAAAACTTAACTACTAATAGTAGCCTACTGCTGACCTGAAGCCTTACTGATAAGATAAAACAGTCAATTAACACATATTTTGTATGTTGTATGTATTATATACTGCATTCTTACAATAAAGTAAGCTAGAGAAAAGAAAATGTTATTAAGAAAATCATAAGGAAGAGAAAATACATTTACAGTGCTGTACAGTATTGATCAATACTGTAAGTTTATGTTGTCTGTATACAAGATTGTCTGTCTTAACAGAATTGTCTGTCTGTTAGTACCTACATAAATTTTGTCTTATATGATACAAAACACTGTACATGTTATACATATTATTAACACTAGACATTAAAAATGAAAAGACAATGTGAAAAATATTCATATTTATTTACAGGTATAACAATTCATGCAATGATAATGAAGAAGCAGCAATATGATTGCTTTATGGTAGCCTAGTCTATATGTTACCGCTAAAGCTCGGAAGCCGTTAATGTGCACATTTCCTAGCTAATCTGCAGATTAACTGATTTGCTCAAGGGTTTTCTGCATTTTACCTAGGTAATGTGCACATTAACGGCTTCCCTATCGTTAAAGTTCAAAAGTTTGTTTCTCTCGTTTCCTTTCCCTACTCCTTCCCCCCTCTCCCTCCACTTTTAGTTTGGTTTCGCCAGTGTCATATGTTTTGCAAATTCATTTCCTTAATTGTAATAATATTTTAAACTGTTTGATTCTTTGTATTATAGTTTTTTAATTGATTGATGATTGATTCTATCAACTAATTTGTTGACTGTTTGATTGTATTAACTTGATTCTTTAGATATCGAAAAATAAATAAATAACATTATGTTAATTTAAGCATACAGAAACGTTGCTGTTTTTCCAGCAAAGATCTTATTTTCACTTTAACGAGTGCCTAGTAGGTAATATGCAGAAGGTAATTTGAGAAATGAAACAATTTTCGGCACTTTAACGAATCACCCTAGTTAATCTGCACAATACCTAGATAATCTGTAGAATAACTGATTTCTGCACTTTAGCGGTAACATATACACTAATGAATGTATCATTATAAAATTTTTATTTTAAGCAATCAAATTTAACTAATTAATTAATAACAGTTAATTTTATGCAGTTATGATTTAATGCTGCATCTTTATGTTTGTTTACATTTGTCTTGACAGCAAATGGCACCATGTATGGTGTGTAAGTGTTTGTGTGCAAAACTTTAATAAATTTTAACTTTATATAATATATCTGTGTATATTTAATGGTAGTAAATGATAAAAGTAGACTAGTATCTACATATATTTTATGCATTCATGACATACCTAACTTTTTCTTAATTTTTCAATATTTCTAAGCTAAGCAATTCATCTGTGAGTTTTTTCAAATTGTTGCAAATATCCAAAAAAATTTTCACTATATTAATTGAAAAAAATCTGCATATGAGTGGACCTGCACAGTTCAAATTCGCGTTGTTCAAGAGCCAACTGTAAACTCACTGTATATGTCCTCAGGGGAGCCTGAAACCCCTAGAGGGCATATCCCAGTTGGCAGATAGGAGAATGCTTTTAGGATATTAGTGGTAGGAGGGAAATGAAATACCTTCTGTGAACCAACAAGCAACATCAGTGAAATCTAGACCATTAAAATCCAATCAACATGAACATGGAAGGTTTAAGCTATAGTAAATGACAGGTTTTAGGAAAACTGCTTCTGATAGAGAGCACTGATATAGTCACTATACAAGAAATATACTGAAGACTGTCAAATGACACCACCTACAAAATGAATAGATGTGTCACATATGCAAGAAGCACTATCACTGGCAATCACTCCTTTCACAAGAACTAGGAAAAAAAAAAAACATGATGCATCAACAATAACTATTTTTCTCTCCTGTAGTCTTAAAATAGTAAATGTCTATAAACCTCCTGGTACATCTTGGCCCCAATCAGTTGTACCTCTATATGACCACTCTGCAGCATATGCAGTGATTTTAATAGTCATCATAACAGGGGAAAATATGAGGATAGTGATGAAAATGGAAAGGTTCTGGTATACTAGGCAGGTATTAATAATTTGCAACTTGTCTTTGATGCCAAAAACAACTAGGAACCTTCCATTCTAGACAGTGGAATACTGATATAAACCCTGATTTATGTTTTGTTAATACTGACAGTGAACTGATGTCAGTCCCTGTAACCTGACAAGTACTCCCTAGCTTTGTCAAAACACAACACCATCCAGTCAGTCATCCTTCATGTAGGCCTAACAGTCTTTCGAATCTAATTGATGTTCCTCCCAAGATGGAATTTCTGCAAGAAAAATTGGAGCATCTTTATGAGAAATTTGGTGACATTGTGTGGTTCATTAATCCTTAGCCAAACAACTATGAAGGATTTGTGGGAATGGTCCTCTCTGTGGCAGGCCAATGCATCCCAAGAGAATACCAAAAGGAATATATCCCCTTTTGGCAGATACACAAAGACTGTACGAAGAATTTCGAACCAACCACTCACAAGACATGGCTGGGGGACTCCTTGAAAACTTGTTCATGGCAAAAAGAGAAAGAAGGCAGTCAGTTGTACAGAACATGGACTTTGGACACTATTTTTATGTGACCAGATTTACAGCATTATGCTGTATTGCGCAGCATTTACCAGTCCTATACAGCATTAGTATGTGTATAGCAAAACATACAGCATTTGAAATATTTTATTCACCTTAACAGAAAGAGTAAACTATGAACATACATTAGTTGTTTATTCTGAGGAACTTTTTCATGTAAAATTATTTTTTGATTATATGTCAAACTTTTAAAGTTTGACAAAATTATCGTCAATCAATGCAATCTAAATTTATGTAATACCAACGTTTTATGTTTTGTTTTTACTACTATAATTTACACAGTGTATGTTTAATGCATGTGATTTGTATTCTGTTTTGTAAAACTATTACCTATTTTTACTGTGCAATTCACAACCATCTGTAATAACAAATTGTAACTGGGATAATGCCCATAATAAACATTATTATTATTATTATCATCATAAAACAAAGTTTAGATATGATATCTGTTGCTTTCAAATTTCATTCATAAAATAAACAATTACCCCTGACAGCAAAAGCTGTATTTTCCCCTTTTTTAATAATAAAAGTAATTTAAGTTGTTGTTAGTTTGAGGTCTTTCAATATTTCACTCATGTCGATACAAAATCGATTGTGGAGCAAAGGAAACCATGAAACGATATATTGACCATGGTTATAGTAATGGTAATTTAAAGAATGATATTTTGTTGTATGTTTCAAAATCAAAGTTTTACCTGTAGACATAGTATTACAATTGTTGTTTTTGATATCATAGATCCCAGGTATTCGCAGAAGTGATACTTTGCTATATCTTTTTTTATATGTTTAAAAATTGGAAAGTTTATAATTATTTTAAAATATTTAATTATTTTTTAATAATCAGGTTTAAACCATGTTAGTAAAAAGAAAATGAAGGGATTGCAAACTGACAGATAATTTGAAAAAAGAGTATCCATTTATTAAGGAGTATGAACAGGAGGGATATGTTTCAATGTACAATATGTTTGGGAAAATTTTCTGTGACTTCTGGAGGAAAGAGCGATATCACAAGGCATTTAGCTTCTGATAAGCATAAGAAAGCTCTATAGGCAGCTTCTTCATCTGTAAAGATAAACAATTTTCTTCATCAAACTGAATTTGGGATGAAAGAAAGAGAATTAGCGATTGCAAAGGCTGTGTTTTCTTTCCATACCATATATCACAATCAAACTTTTAGATCATGGACTGTACATCCAAACTGATCCTCAAATTATTCGACAGCAAATTCACATGTGCAAGGACAAAAGCAGAAGCTATCATCAAGAATGTATTAGTACCACATGCAATGAAAGAGTTTGGTAAGGAATTACAAAATATAAACTTCATATCTGTGTTTTCTGATGCATCAAACCATAAAGATGTAAAACGTTTTCCTACTATCATTCGTTATTTTGATTCAAAAAATGATGTGAAGAATAAGACTATTGATTTTGTGTCCCTACCTGGGGAAACTGCAGAGCTTATCAGCAATTCTATCTTAACTGTTCTTGCAAAAAAAAAAACAATTTATCTAAGAAGGTTGTTGCATATTGTGCTGATAATGCAAATACCGATTTTGGTGGTGTAGTTAGAAAGGGTATTAACAATGTCTTCACTATACTGAACAGAAGTTTAGAGCAAAATATTATTGGAGTAGGTTGTGCAGCTCATATATTTCACAATGCCATTCAAACTGCCACCGATCTTTTACCACTAGACATAGAGTCTATTGTAACAAAAATTTATAGCCATTTTTACATTTACACTGTCAGAGTAGAATTCTTGAAAGAACTCTGTGAAGAAGCAGAAGTTGAATATCACAAAATACTAGGATACAGTAAAACTAGATGGCTAGCTTTAATGCCTGTGATTGAGAGGATCTGAAATTATATAGTCCATTGAAGTCATATTTCTTATCCCTTGATAAGTGTCCAAGAATAATTGAGCTCTTTTTCAATGATAATACCTCTCAGTTGTGGTTAACATTTCTTCATAATCAGGCATCAGTATTTGAGGCAGTAGCCAGAAACATTGAAGGAAATGATTGTACAATAACGGAAGTCTCAGAGGAACTTGATATGCTAAAAGCAAAATACAGAGAATGTCTCGAATCAAACTATGTTCCTATTGGCATAAGAAGAGATTTAAGAATTTTATAAAATGAGGGAAGCATAAAAAAAATTTGTTTATTTCTCGTTAAAACTTTTTACAGTAACTGTTTGGAATATTTGGACATGTGGTCATCCCAGTTCCAGGAAATTAAGACATTTAAATGGGTAAACCTTAAAAGTAGGATATCATGGCATGATTTTGAGGCATCGTTGGAGTATATAGATTCTAATTTTGGAAAAAAATCATGGAATATATGAAAATAACCTTTTTGATGAGGTTTCTTGTCTAAAGAAGTATATAATTGATTCAAAAATTGAAGAATGGAAGGAGAAAAAACTACAGGAGATAGATGGATTGAGATATTTGCGTTTTTTTGAGAAACAAAAAGTGCCTTATGGTAATATAAAAAAAAAAAGTGGAATTTGCCCTTTGCTTACCTGGGACAAATGCTGTTACAGAAAGAGTATTTTCAGTTGTGAATAAATTATGGAGTGCAGAGAAAACGCAATTAAAACTTGAAACAATAAAGGCCATTCTTATTGTGAAATATAATATGGTTGATTCCTGTGAAGATTTTATGAGTGAAATATCAGAGGATGATGAATTATTGAAAAGAAATCATTCTTCCAAAAAATATGCTTAAATTGTTCATTTGGAGAGTTTTAATAGATATTCATTGTATAAGATAAGTTTTGTGTGATATTTACTTTTGGATATATTATTAAGAATTTAAATAAAAGTTGCTTTTAATAAATATCTATTCATTGTATAAATAAAATAAATAAGTTTTTTGGGGATATTTACTTTTGCATCTGTTATTGAGAATTTAAATAAAAATTTCTTGATAGTTTAGCAGTAACAATATTATTAATTAGTAATAACAAGAAGAATAAAAGCGGAATATTTTATTGAAATTTTAGGTATGATTATGTTTCTGTTGGGATAAGAAGAAATACAGCAATTTTAGAATATACGCCTGGAGGGAAGGCAAACCTGCAAAGTAGGAAACAAAAGTTTTGCAACCAGTGGAGCGTGTCCAGCATTGGTCCTTGGAGGGAAGGCAAACCTGCAAAGCAGGAAACAAAAGTTATGCAACCAGTGGAACATGTCCAGCATTGGTCCTTGGATAATCTGGTCACTATACACTAGATGTGAAGCCTGGACATTGTTATGAAAACTAGGAGATGCTTCAACCCTGAACACCAAGAAAAGCCAAATATACCTGAATTAAATAGCAAACTGTGCAATTAATCTCTCCAGAACACCTACAGTTAAGAGAATATATGAGAAATGTTAACATGGAACTAGATCAGGTGAAGCATGAAGTCATCATCGAGTCAGAATTTTCTTAACCTTTTATCACCTCTGAAAATGATAAAGCAATCTACACCACTAGGGTAGAAAAGCCACCAGCTCAGGTGGTGGCATATTTTTGGAGTTTGCCATGCATATAGGGCAAGTGACCAGAGAATGGCTCCAATATTTCTATTGGAACATCTTTGCTGTAAATTATCAAATGTCTTTAAACAGTCTAAGATAATCTCTTGCCCTCTAAGTGAGAACAAGTCTGAAACCACCGATACATTACTTAGCATCTTCTATAAGATCTTAAAAAGATTCATTTATAACTATAAAAGCCCAGTAATCAAAAAAACAGGCAGAGTTTAGACAAATGCTAGCTCTTAAAACACAACATATATAGAAATGGGTTTTCAAAAATGCTTAAAACATCTATGGCATTTATAAACCTCATGGCCACACGACACTGTGTGGAGGCGGGGAATGCTTTTAAGTTACTTAGTATAACTTTTTATATGGAATTATATGATCTATGAATAATTTTGCATCACCAAAGTGAAGCCTTTTGGCTCTTTATTTCAGTAATTCTTGGTGCCTTATGTGATGTGACACCTTTTGGCAACTCGTATGGTAAAGTGTAACTTCTGCATCACTTCAACCTGGGTATTTACACCTGGGTCTACCTATCCACTGATGAGACCTCAACAAAGGTCAAAACGGTCTGGGTAGTGACCCCCCCCCCTCCCATAATGTATAGCATCATACATGTCCACAAGGAGATGTGCTTTATATTATGGGAAATACTAAGGAAAGTGATCAGAGCTTAATCCACCTTTACAATGAGTTGCCGCTGTCACAAAAGGTTTGCTTGCACTTGGAACCGCAGAAACTTTTATAGTTTCTCTATTCAGCACGAAAGTCTTGTAGTTTCTCTATTCGGCTTTGAAATAATGTTGGATTCAATATTCGCTTAATTTGAATAATTTTTCATCGCCAAAGTGAAGCCTTATGGCTCTTTATTTCCGTTATATGATCTCATTAACAACTGTCTCATCACTCACACCTTCCAAGTTTTTACAATGGACCCCATAAGCTGGTCCTATAGACTGAACAATGGTCTATCTCAGGACTCTGTTCTGCCCCACTACTCTTTAATGTATATTTTAGTGACCAGCCCCCTACCATTTGCAGGAAGTCTGCTTATGCCGATGATCTGGCAATAGCAGCTGAAGATCAACAACTGAAAGCAACTAAAAAGATTTATTAACAAAAGGTCTTTATTTGTCAGCTCTTTGCTTTATGCGGATGATGTTACACTTATCAATAAATCCACTACGAGTCTGCAAGATTCCTTGACTAAATTGAATAACTGTTGTAATAGATATGGTATGAAGGTCAGCAATAAAAAGACAAAGACAAGAAAATAGGCAGAATCGTTGAAAATGTCAACTGTGTTGTGAATGGAGAACCTGTGGAACAAGTAAAACATTTCAGCTACTTAGGCACGATTTTTACTGAAGATGGTAAATTAAATATAGAAATAGACAACAGAATCAGCAAAGCTGGTATGGTGGGAAGTCAATTGAATAAATTCATATGGCATAAGAGAGAAATAGTCGGAACACTAAATTAGCTGTATACAAGACAGTGTTCAAACCAGTTTTAACTTATGGATCTGAGTCAGAAGTAAAACACTTGACCAAGACTAGAGACCACAAATATGAGAGTCCTGAGAAAGACTAGAGGCATGAACAGATGGCATCAATGGCAATATCATATTAAAAATGAGGATATTAGGAAAGAACTTGACATTGTCAGCATCGAGGAATGCGTTAGCAGAGCTAATCTCATGTGGTATGGTCATATATATAAACAGAATGGGCGAGGAAAGATTGGCAAAACAAGTGTTCTCTGCCAGGTTGGCAGGAAAAACGACCCACAGGAAGACCAAGAGATAGGTGGTTTGATAGGGTACAAAGTGCCTTAGATGACAGAAATATAAGATCTGATAATATTGGAGTCTTCACAAGTAACAGACTGATCTGGAGGAAATTGTAGATAGGAAGTTAGTAATAATATAAATTTTTCATGTAGTACTATCATATCCTGTACACCCCTTGAGGGTACATAGCAGGAATTTGATGATGATATGACAAAAGATCTTGCTACGCTATGCATCTATTTTAGGAACTGGAGACTGCAATCAAACCTAAGCAATATAGAGATGTCCTGTTTTCATCTTGGTCATAAAGATAACCAAGATGAAAACTAGGTCATCTTTGTCATCATTTCCTCCTTGAAAACTTTAGAACAGCTGATCAAAGAGGATTTAATATTTTCAATGCTTTGAAAGATGAATTAAACAATATGGAGACCCTGTTCAAGAAAGAAGTTACAAAGGATCCAACTAGTCAACCATCTGGCTTTGATCTCTCTCTCATCACTTCCAATGAACACTTAACCATCTTTGAATTGGACAAGGTCGAAATGCAGTGTGCTTGCACTCCTGGGGCATCATTGCAATGCTGATTTGTCATTGTGGAGCATCAGTTCATCAATGACATATGTCATGCAGTTTATGAGCTTTCACTGGCTGCCTATCAGACCTAGTCAGTGTATTGACAAAGGTAGCTGAGTGGCTGATGAATTTGGACATTAATTTATGATTCAAATAATGACTCATTATATGTAATAGTTTATTCTTATATTTTATTCCATAGAATTGCTTTAAGCGTACCTGCTTTGCATCCATATGATAAATAACTTGCAAAGAAGGAAGTTGATGTCTCTTTCTCTCAACTTTTCTGTTTATAAGAAACCTATATTCACCAGAGAATACATTCTCCAGAACTCAATGTATCATCTTTCTCAAAAATTTGAAACTGTCAATACTCTGTCCTACAGGACACATCTTATATGTTCTTCCAAAGGCACTATCAAACTAGAATTACAATGTATTAAAGACAGCATGATACCCAATGGTTACTTTCTATCCAAACTGTACCAAATTCTGAAGTGATTACTTTCCTACTAATCCTATCGGATATCAAAAGAATTTCCATTCTTATATAAAAGGCATTTCTGAATGCATCTTAAAAGTTTTTATAAAAAAATCTGACTTTCAGAAAACTTTTAAAATTTCTTTTATGTTCCTGCCTTCCACAAAAGAAAAACTTCCTTTCTTGACTCACCTAGGTGTGAACCAGATTCCTTTTCCCTACAATATATCCTATTTTGACCAGACAAGTTGTACATTAATCAGGGAAAGTTACACTAGAACAGGACCCTGATGTTCTGTCAATACTTACATCACTTGCTATTAAACTGGAATCCCACAACATAATTCAGAATGATCTGATGATCAGAACATCCATTTTCTCCAAGATGAGAAATCTGGTCTTGAGGAACATAGGGAGTTTCTACGAGCCACAAGATCTTAACACCACCAAAATTTTTCACACAAGTCATTCCAAATTTGAGAGACTTCTTAAAGAATATGAAGCTCTTGGCATCAATCCAATCTAAATTGCAATGATAGTCTGAAAATATCAAATTCTAGTAAATGGCAAATTTGAACTGTTGCTAATAATCAAACTTTATTCATAATATGCATGTGTAGCATATGTACTCGTATGCAAAGTTTACACACTCACACATGGATTGATTCATAGGTTCATTCTTTTTACATGCATTTTTTTATATTCACTTTACGAGAATAATCCATTAACTATATATGTATTGTACATGTAATTTTTATGCGACTGATATAATTTTTATTTTATTTCTAATTTAGTAATATTTTTAAACTTCTCCATACTTTTTAAATCCTTCTAACAAGCCTGGCATTCCATTAGTTGGCCAAGTTTGTTTACAACTGTTAATGACCATGTTCTGAGTTTCTCACAGATTTTAATAGTATCAGACTGGTCAGAAACTTGAAGAAAGAAAGCACACTATTATTGGTTGTCATTCCATTGTCACTTAATGTAACAGCCTCTTCTTTGTGTATGTTCTCTGATTATGAGATAAGATACTCATTACAAATGTGCATTTTCTATTAAATGCTTTAATTGGTTCAGCCACTAGAGGGCTGTGAGGTGAAGTGTTGGTAAGGAGCTCAGGAAAAGATAAGTGTATTTTGAGTAATAATTGGCAATATTTCTTGAATTTTAGTGTCGTGCTATTTAGTTTTGAGAGAGAAGTGTGTCTGTATGATTTTTGGCATGATTTATTAAATTGTTAGATTTATTATTTATTAAACAGAACACAATGGCAATACTCACAAGGTCAACCATGCAAATGTCAACTGGTGTGATTAGGTGAGCACAGCAAAAATCAAATGGCATTAATGAAATAAACGTTTCGAAATTGATTCGATGTCGTGAGTGTCATATGTATGCATGGCAGAGTGTAAGGGATGTGTTGGAGGAGAGAATGGATGGGAAATGAGGGCAGGTATGGATTTGTATGAAGTGTGATATATTATTAGACCATGTGGCAATGAATGCAAACAGACTGAAAAAATAAAAGGTGGTGTAAATGAAATGAAATCTAGTGAAACTGAGGGAGTGAAAGAATGCAAGAATGTAGAAAAGAAAGTTAGCAAAAGTAAGAATGTAAAAGTGAAAGTTAGTGTAAGGGAGTGAAAGAAAGTATGAATGAGGAAATGGATGTACAGTGTGGCAGAATGAGAAGTTGCGAGGCTATGGGAGTGACAGAGAGTGAAATCGTCAGATGGCAAGATGTGATGATAAAAGTTGATGAAAATAAAAATAAAGAACAGGAATATGCAGAGTGATATGAGACGTTCAGTGGAAACTAATGAAAGTTGCAAAAGAATAGAATGAAAGAGAAAAGGGTAAAGAGGTGACAAGTGACTCTAGGATAGCAGTGTATGGAGATTTCATAGTTAGAGAATTAGATAATGAGAGAATCCATAAGGTCTACTATCCAGGAGGGAGAATGAACAGGATAATTCAGGTGTTGGACATGAGGAGGAAACAAGAAAGAGAACTAGTGGTGGTCATGGGGACAAATGATTTAAGTGAACATGAGTATGTAAGGGCAAATATCAGGAGATAATTAAAAAGAGTGAAAGAAAACAGTATAGTGGGAAAAGTTTTCAGTGTGTTACCGAGGTATGACAATGAACAGTTGAAAGGGACAGCTGGAATCATGAATGGTATGCTAGTGGAGCTGTGTGAGGAGAAGGGAGTACAATTTGTGGATGTATAGCATGTGTTTGAGAGAAGAACAGAATTATACAGGCATGATGGGTTGTATTTAAATGGCTTTAAAGAGTGTACTGGAGAAAGTGTTGCTAAATGGAAGTACAGTGTGTGCTGCATGCAAGAGATGAAGTGAAGAGCAGGAGAGTGGTATTGAAGAGACAGGAGTGCTTGGCAGTGGAAATGATGGTAGTGTGAAAGAAGAAAAGAGAACAGAATGCACAAGGGAGAGGGAAACTGGAGGGAGCCCAGGTGGACAGGAAGATATAGTGTAGAGAGATTGGATGTTGAAAGCGGCAGTGAATGTGTTTATGGAGATGGAGTATATTGCGATGTGGCAAGTTGAGACTGAGTGGATATATGTGGTAAATGGTTATAAAGGTGATTGGGCAAGTATGGTGGAGAAATCACAACCAACCAGCGGCTTGGGTAGAACTGGTTATAGACCTAAAATTGAACTGCTTTGTTTGTTTACAAATGCCAGACATATCAGAAATAAGAGAGATGAAATGGTTTCAGTGATTGAGTTTATATGCCCCAAAATCATTGGAATAAGTGAAACATGGTTGAATGAAGATGAACATCATAAATAAAGGATACAGTATTTTTCATGATAATAGAAAAGGGCAGGAAGGGAGAGGGAGTGCTGCTGATGATAGCAGGGGAATAAAGTCCAGATAAGGTAGATAGACATGAAAGAGGAAAATAGTGGCAGTGGTCATGAGGCAGTGTGGTGTAACATGGAAGTTGATAGGAAGACATATTTAGTTGGATGTTGCTATACACCAGGAAATGTGGAGGGTGGTGATTAAGAAATGGATAAACAACTTGGATTAATGAACAAAGGAAGAGTAATTATTATGGATGATTTTAATTATGGCAACATAGATTGGAATGAAGAAATAGCATTTGGGAATAAAGAAAATGAATTTCTTGAATTCTTGAGAGATAACTATCTCAGGCAGCATGTAAAGGAAGGCAAGCAAGGATCGAGAGTTTTAGATCTGATCATATCATCAGAGAATGTAATTGTGAATGGAGTTTCACACTTTCCTTCAGTTGGTGGGAGCGATCATGAAGTAATCACCTGGATTATGGCTAGCTATATGCAGACTTCTGTGAGGAAAGGATATATGTGGAATTATAAGGCTTGTGATTATGACAAATTTAGGAGACAGCTTGAAGCTATAGCATGGAATGAGGAATTGACTGATAAAAATAAAGACTGATTGGGAACTGAAAAAAAAAAAATACATAACAGAATCAATGCGTGAATGTATTCTGAAGGCCAAAAGACTGAACAAGGTAGGTGTAAAATGGATGAATGAGGGGCTTAAGCATGAAATCACTTTGGAGGCAGTACAAGATGAATACTGGAAATAATCACTTTCATGAAGAGTACAAAGAACAAGCCAGGAGAGTGGCTCAGTAAGGAAAACAAAAGTGAGCAGAAATTGGCAAATTAGGTGAAGAAAAATCCTCGAGTTTTTTCAGATATGTGGCAAGTAGAAGGAAATACGATCATAATTGTAAGATAATGTTAATGGATGAAAATGGTAGAATGGTAACTGCTACAGAAGAAATTGTTGAGGTATTCAGTAAACAATTTATAAGGGTGTGTTTATTCCTGATCAAGGTTAAATCAGGAGGAACTTACGTGTAGAGGACATAGGAAAAGATGGTTTAATTGTAAGTGAGCAGGAGGTATTTGAGGACATATCACCATGCATCTTAAGGGAATGTTCCAGGAACTGGCAGTAACATTAGCATACTTGTTTAATAAGTCATACAACAGCACAGGTTCCAAGGGAAGTGGAAAGAAGGTAAAACTGTTCCACTGCATAAAGGTCACCAACTTTATATACAGATTGGCCTATAATCTGTGGCTTCAAATTATAGGCCCATCTGTATATCTGCAGTTGTGGTTGTGATGAGTTCTCACCAATCTTTCTAAACAGAAAGATTGGTGAGAACTACAATACAAAAATGGGTCGATAACAGCAGTATTCTTTGTAGTTATCAGCATGGGTTGTTAAGGGTAGATCAAGTTTTACTAATTTACTTATGTACTATAACAAGGTGACAAATACATTGGACAGGGGAAATGCATATACAGTGGTGTATTTGGATTTTGCAAAAGCTTTTGATAGGCTCCCACATGACAAACTATTAAATAAATTAAAACAGATGGGATTGGATAACAGACTTCTGAGTTGGATCAGTGACTGGCTGTCAGATAAGCACCAGAAAGTTGTATATGGGGGTGCAGTATCCTGAAAGAGGAAGGTCACCAATGGTGTACCGCAGGGATCAGTTTTGGGACCATTCTTGTTCAGTTTGTATGTTAATGATATTGGGATGGGTTTAACTAGTGATATGTGGTTGTTTGCAGATGATAGAAAATTGGGGAGAGCAATGCAGAGAAAGTAGATGTTATAGCCTTACAGGAAGACTTGAATAGATTGCATGAATGGGTAGTTGAGTGGAACTAACAGTTCAATATTGCAAAATATACACTTGGTGGGGAAACTTTAAAGGAGGAAATAAGAGATCTGGGAGCAGTTGTGGATAAGACCTGAAATTCAGGGGCCACATTGCACAAGTTGTGAAGACATCACATCAGATAATGGCAATGATGTGAAGGACCCTGACATGTAGAAATAAAGGTGTTATGATGCCATTGCATAAGGCCTCATATGGATTATTGTGCACAGATCTGGTTGCTGGGTTTTTGGGGTGATGAGGATATGTTGGAAAGAGTCCAGAGAAGGTTCACAAAGGTTATCTGTGGTCTTTGGAATGTGGAGTATGAGGATATTGCAAAGCCTTGTGAATAGAAGGAAGGTGGAGGATATGATTGAGACATATAAGCTAGTCAGGGATTTTATCAGTTTTTTTTTTTTTTATTTTTAATGTTGGGCCCATATACGAGAGGTTGGCTGGTCAACCTATAGTACGTTAGTCACATATATGGGTAAGGAAAGGAGAAACTTGTTTACATTTGATTTAAAAGCCTGCATGTTGTATTCCTTGGGAAATACATCAGGGGAACACTATTCCACAGTACCACAGTAGCAGGGATGAAGGAGGAGGAAAAAAAAAACTTGTTCTGTGGGTTTCAAGGTGTACTGTGAAAGGATGTTGGGCAGGGGCTGTACGTGTTTCAATGTCAAAACAAAAACAACATCAATAAATTCCCCCACTTAGTATAGAGTGGGGGAATTTATTGATGTTGTTTCGGATGAACATTTTCCATGGAAATATTTATAGAATATACAAATCACAGAGACCAAGCATCTATGTAAAAGTGAGAGGGAGTGAGTTGGTGAAAGATGGGTCATTTATCAATCTAATTGCTCTCTTCTGTATTGAGTCAAGCATTTTGAGGGAGCTTTTAGGAGCCCACTCCAAATGTGAGAACAGTATTTGATAGCTGGGCAGATTTGAGATTTGTATAATGTTAACAGCTGCTTAGAGTTGAAGTAGCATCTTGAGTGAAAGAGAAAACCTAGTTTTTTGGAAGCTGAGGATGCAATGGTTGTGATGTGTTTATGCCAGGAGAGGCTTGGTGTCAGGGTAATTCCGAGAAGAGAGATCTCATCTTGTCTGGGAATTTCAGTGTTATCAAAAACAATGTTGGGGGAAAATGGTTCTTTTTTGTGAGAAAAAAGACAGAATTAGGTTTTACCAGCGTTGAAGTTGACGAGGTTATCTGAGCCCCATTGGAGGTCAGAATTAAGGGCAGTGGTGGTTGATGTTCTGTGGGTTGAAGCGAGTTGTGTAGAGTAGGATTTGTCAAATGAGAGGGAGGAGCATAATGTGCTGTCATCTGCAAAGCTGTGTATTGGGTTAGAGGTCAACTGAAGTAGGTCATTGATATATAGAAGGAAGAGGGTTCGTGAGAGAACTGAACCTTGTGGGACCCCAGCATTAGCTGGATGGTAAGAGGATAGGGAGCCACCTACCATCACACATAGTGTTCGTCCAGACAGGAAGCTGGCAATCCATCTGCAGAAGTCCTGAGACAGTCCAAATGATGGGAGTTTGTTTAGTAAGCCTTTGTGTCAGACCCGGTCAAAGGCTTTAGAGATATCAAGTGCAACTACTTGGAATTCGCCGAATTTCTCCAGTGATATGTGATGTATGAGAGTAGATCTGTTGATCGGCTTCAATGGAATCAGTACTGGTGGTCGCTTAATAGATGGGCACCTTCAAAGTACAGTAGGAGTTGAGTTTTCTCCATCACTTTAGATAGGACTGAACTGAGTGAGATAGGGCAGTAGTTAGATGGCAGTGATTTGTCAACCTTTTTTTAGGAATGGGTTTAATGTGGGCCAGTTTCCAGGCTTTGGGATATATACCAGTGGAGTAAGAGAGTGTGTACAGATGGCATAGAATAGGAGTCAGTTCTGTTGCACAGACTTTCAAGGCAATTGGAGGAATGCCATCGGGGCCAGGAGACTTTATGTCTAATTTAGACAACAGGTTTATATCTTTTTGGCAAAAGGATACAGGGGGCATTGCATGTTGGGTAGCTGGAATGACTGGAGGGCATTTGCCATTGTCAGTTATGTGTGCATTGGAGGCAAAGTGTGAAGCCAGGAGGTTAGCTTTTTCTGTGGGTGATGTTGCAATTGAGCCATCTGGGTGTGATTCAGGTGGAGTAGTGTAGGGCAAAAATTACAAATAATTGCCTTGGCAAGAGACAAAAGGGCATGGCTGCCATTTGGACAGGCTGCAAGCTTCCTGCTTTTTGCCCATTCAAATTCTGTTTTAGAAGGACTGATAACTTTATTGCATCTGTTTCGGGCTTCAGTATAGGCATTGAAGGAGGATGGAGTTCTCGATTTGAGCCAGTTATGGTATGCCTGATTTTTCATTTGTACCACCTTGGCACATCTTTTGGAGAACCAGGGTTTAGTTAGGGGACAGCAGTTCAGAATAGTGTGGGGAATGTATGTTTTCATGCCAGTGAAGATTACTTTGGTGATACATTCAGTGCATATGTTTGGACTGGAAGACCAGAAACAATAATCCAGCCATGGGAATGTAGCATAATAATCTCGGAGACTGTCCCATTTGACACTGTTATAATGCCAAACTACTCTTGTGTGGGAGTGACTGTGTAAGCATTGTTGCATGGGGAGGAGATGAGCACTAGGTTGTGGTCAGAAATACCCAAGGGCTCAATACATTCACTACATATTTGGAGGGTCATTAGTAAGGAAGAGATCTAGGATATTTGGGGTTATCTGGTATTTTGGTCAGCTTTTGAACAATTTGTGTAAGGTCATTAGTGATGGCAAATGTTTCAGCATCTCTGCCTGCAGGATCTGTACAACTAGAAGAGATTGGTGTTATGGACATTAAAATCACTCAGGAGGATGATTTTGCTGTTAGGAGAGTGGGACTGGAGAAAATCAACTTTTAGGGAGAGGAAATGAAAGAGCTCAGAATGATTGGTGGTATAAAGGAGAGCGGTAGAGACATCAGATGAATTTGACTGAGTGGGAGAGGGATAGCTTTAGCCAAAGAAGGTAGAGGTTGGGAGATTCTAGGTTAGGTGCTCTCTCTGGCAGGGTATGTTACAGCGAATATATGCACAGACGCCACCCTTGGGTTGAAAGGAGTTAAATAGTGTATAGTTAGGGAGGTTGAGATGGATAGTGCTGGGGGAAGGTGAGATTTGAGTTTCTGTTAAAAAGAGTATGTGGGGATTTGGCAGACTGCAGATGGTAGTGAATGCTATTAAGGTTGGAATTGAGGCCACGAATGTTGGTGAAGTGGATATGCAAGGTTCTGTGAGGCATGGATTTGACCACAAGGGTCTTGCACGTTTCCTATGAAGAGCCTGCATACTAGTTTCCTTGATGGCTACTAGTGCAGTCACTTGGTTTTTGCACTAGTTTGGTTTGTTTGTAGTCTATCATCCAATGTTGTCTCCTTTTTGGCGTTTTTCTTCCAGTTGTCTTCGGAGTTGGCATCTTTGTTCTCTCTGGGCAAAGGTTAAATCAGGTCGAGCCTGGGGAAAAATGTCCTTTAGCTTGTTGTTTATCACGATTATAAATTTGGATGTGTTTGTTGGTGTGTTGCAGGTCACTTTCACAAGACGTGGAAAGTTTGTTCCGTCCTTTCTTTTGTTTATGGGTCCGAAACAATGGCATTTAACGATATTTTTGGAATCGAAATTGCATTCTCCTGCTAGTTTGCCAACTTCTTCTTTTAAGGAATCATCGTTTTCCATTGGAAAGCTCAGGATAACAGCATTGGGTCTCCTATTTTCGGCCTTGAGTGACTCGTGTACCGTAGATGCGATTAGTTCACAAAGTTCATTAGCTGTATGGGTGCACTTGCGATTAGGCACTGGTTGTTGAGTATCTCGAGCTTAGTTTCCAACTTTCTGATTTTGGAGGAGAAAGTATCCATCATGGTATTAAGCTGTTGTTCAAGGTATTCAACTCTCTTGCCTAGGTTTAGTAGCTGTTTTACCGAAGGGAGGCACATTGTACAGAAGTAGAGCTGGTTGAGATCAGTGAAAAGCTTTTTCATCAATTTATCTATTTTCGTGCAGGAAATATGCAGCCAGTTGCAACTGAAATCGCACAATATATCTTTTTTTCTTTCTTTAACTTCAGTTTCACAGCTGTGTCATTTGGTTTGTTGGTGATTGGCGACAATACACTGACGGGACTAGAGGTAATCTTCCGTTGTTGGCCTTTGCTGCCGCCATCTTTACTTCGCACGGTAGGCATAGCACTTTCTCGTGGCTGTTTTTTTAATTGAAAAAATAGCTTCAATGGACTAAGGGTACTTAAGTTGTACTGAAATAATCAGCTCCTTAGTACCTTCTGTTAGTTTTCTGTTTACTGCTTATTTTGCACACAAAACACTTGCAAATATGATGAAATGCGGGAGTAACTTATTCACAGGTGCCACCTATCGATGTCCCGATGAGGTTGACAGGAAAAAGATTTTTTCATAGAATAAAAGATGGGTTAGAACAAGAGGCCATTGCTGGAAACTGTATAAGGAGGGTGTGAGCAGAGGAGTGAGAGACAAGGTTCTTTGCATTGAGTGTGGTTGGTGAGTGGAATGCATTGCCTAAGTGTGCTGTGAATGTAGACATATTGAATCATTTTAAGGCACAGTTGGATGAGCATTGTGTGCAATAGTGTGTACCTCCCATGATGAGTGACTCTATGGAGGTCAGATATTAATAATAATAATAACAATTTTCTTTATGTAATTTATGTATATAGTAAGATCATATCTATAAATCATATAAGTATTAATAATCAAACTTCTAAGAAATACTTACCTTGGCACATAAATAGAGAAGATTAACATCAGGATCATAAAATGGGAAAAGAACACCATTGCTTGTATCTAAAGTTTCTAAAATTATCGGTTCACCCAGTGCACTCTGTAATTATGCAACGAAATAAGATATTATTAGTGCATAGCAATGTTAACCTCTTAACAAGTACAAATAATTGCTTTTCAAATATAATGCTAATATAGGATGTTCATAAAGTAAAGCAATCGGATGAGATACTATAGTTTAATTTTTTTTAGCATTTACTACAAGAAAATCAAACGCTGGAAATGACTTTCTTCTCTGCAATGCAGACTCTTTTGTATGTAATATTTTATTGTCAATAATCCAAAGTATCCTGGATGATGTTTTTAACTTTTAATTTCTAATACTGGCTTTCAAATCTTCTAAAGTGTGAAATTTGTTTATCTTTTAACCCAATCACACCTGGGGGTCTGTCTCGTGTTCTACCTATAAGTTAATGCAAGACACAACCTAGCATGAAATGTGTTAAATATTTTTAAAGATAAAAACTGGAAGGTGTCAAATCTGAAGAATAAGCAAGGATAAAATCTATGATCCTGATAAAATATCTGCTATTTAGCTATCTTTTTAGATTTTTTTTTTTATCCAGTGAAATCCGATGAATTTCTTTAAAAAAATGAACAATTTTAGTCTTATTTCATACGTAAATGTTTGCCGACTTCTTCTTTTATTGTTTTATAATTAAAAATGTACTATTTTATCCTTTTTAACTAATACTTCTCCAATACAGTTTGTATTTGAAAAAAAAAAAAAAAAAACATATACATATGGCTAGTTGTAATTGTCTAAATACAACATTTTGAGATGTCCCATCTAAAAATTTTATTTCTGGAATTGGACAGAAGAGAAATATTAAAATTTTCAACTAGTTTTCATGCAACTAAAGAACTGTAACTTTGTCTACATCGAGAAAAGACTGCTTTCATTTCAACCACATACCACCATATTTATTTGAATATAACTCACCTTCGTGTATATCTTGCACCTCTAATTTTACTTTATGAAAAAAGAAATTAAAGTTTCGCATATACCTCACACATGAAAAAAGTTTAAAACTTTAAGAAATAGATAGTGGATGTTGTTATGGAAGTTTCAGGTATTTTGGAATTTGGAGTTGAAAAGAATCAGATTTCAACTCCACAATCAACAGCTATTAAGAAAAGATCACACAACTTTTATATTAAGAAAATTAAGATATATTAAGAAAAGATCACACAACTAAACAGCAAAGCTGTTTAGTTGTGTGATCTTTTCTTAATATAGCACCAATCATATACACATCTTCATAGCTGACCTATTTCTACTGGCTTAGCATTGCTGTCGTGATCAACTTTCACTTCTCATTAGTCATTCACTAATTCAAATCTTTAGTGACAATTAGCACTGTCAAAGAAAAAGACCTTTTTCATTTTAAAGTATGCTAAGTTGAAAATGTAGATAAAAGTTAAGAAGGGATTATAATAGTTTTCTCTACATGCTGAGCAGTAATTATTACTTATTAAATGTTTTAAACAAATATCAATGTCTTAAACTTTAGTGTCAGCAAATTTTTAGCAAATAATAATTCTTGGCAATTTTTTTTTTTTCTTTTTTTCTTGGGGTACTTAAGGGTCAAAGCTGTATAACTGAGAGGAGACCTCCACATACCCTTTAAAGGAATGCGGAGAACCGAACCAGGGCTTCTGACCTAATGTCCAATCCTCACCTTCTCATGGTGCACCCAGTTGGGTATCTACCTAGATACTGAACGAACGAGGATGGGCTGGCAAATTGGGATTTAGCCGACCAAATTGCATTAGTAGTGGTTAAACCAAAATAAAAAATGATGGTACAACATGACAAAATTTCATGCCAGCTGGGGTGTCGCCTGGTTAAACAAGGCCCCCGTTGTTTTTGCCAGGGAACCAGGGCAAACAGCGAAAAGTCAGCTACTGGAACATACCTGAAAACACACCCCCAACTCAACATCACCAGAGTTAAAGATCGATACTATCAACATAAGAAGCCCGAATGGCAAAGAAATGGAGCTAGCAGAGGAATTAGATAAGTACCAGATCGACATAATAGGGGTGACTGAAACAAAAAAGACAAAAGCTGGTGAGATCTTTCTGAGCAATAAATACAAAATGTTATATTCAGGCAATGACAATCAACGAAAAGAAGGAGTAGCCATAGTATTCAACACAAAATACGAGGCTAATCTTCTTGAATGGCAGTCAGTTTCAAGTAGAGTAATGTGGGCAAATATGAGAATGGGGAACTGGACAATGAGACATATATTTGTGTATATGGTCCCACAAAGGTTCTACTAAAGTAAAAGTGAAGGAATTTTTTGAGGTTCTAGAGAAAGCTACTGAAAAAGGAAAAGTTGGTCATTGTTGGGGATCTAAATAGCAGAGTAGGAAGTGATTGTCAGACATACAAAAATGTTTTGGGAAAATTTGGAGGAAAGAGGAAAGTTAATAATAATGGCAAATAAATGTTGGGTTTCTGCTCAAAAAAATGGACTGGTTATTACTAACATCATGTTCCAACATAAAAATGTGCACAAATTCACATGGAGGGAAGAGGCAAGGAATAAGAAAAAGTGTCATTGACTATGTTATTGTTGATAGCGATGTTTTCTCCCTGGTGCAGGACACCAGAGTGTACAGAGGATTTTAAATTGGAAGTGATCACTATTTAATCTTGAGCACGATAAAATTGAATTTCATATTGAAAAGAATGACATGTAAGAAAGTTTTAAAGCAAATAAAAGTTGAGCAGCTCTCAGATGTGAACTGTAGACTAAAATACACAAAGATTATTGAAGGAAACATGAAAGAGTTTGAGAACAGGAACCAAACCTTGGAGATTCAGTGGTGAGCCTTGAAGAAAACCCTGATTGATTCAGCTAGAGAGGCATGTGGTGAAGTTGTCTGCAAGGATAGAAAAATTAGAACTCCATGGTGGACACAGGAAGTTAAAGAGGCAGTGAAGGAAAAGAAGAAAGCATATCAAAAGTTCCTGGCAAATAAATCAGCTTGTGCTCTTAGAGAATACAGAGACAAATGTAAGAAAGCGAAACACTATTAAAAACTAGCTAAACAAAAGTCATGGGAGGACTTTGGCAAGAACATACAAAATAAATATCAAGAAGGTGGCAAAATATTCTGGAGGTTGTTGAAGAAGCTTAGGAATGGAGAAAAGAGTGCTGTAAAAGGAATTAGAGATGATAAATGTAACATGAAAACTGGAGAAAAAGATATTCTTGAAGTATGGAGTAATTACTTTGAAAATTTGCTAAATGAAACAAACAGTGATGACAGCACAGTGATAAAAAACACTGACCAGATATGCAGTCAGGAATACATATCCATACTTGAAGTAGAAAAAGCCATCAAAAGCTTGAAATGTGGAAAGGCAGCAGGAGTAGATGATATTCGACCAGAAATGCTGAAGTATGGTGGTATAAAAGTCTTACAGTGGCTGCACTGCACAATTCAAAAGGCCTGGACAGAGGGAAAATTTCCAAGGATTTCAGTAGAGCTCTCATAATACCTATATATAAAAAGGGAAATAAAACTGAATGTGAGAATTACAGAGGTATTTCCCTACTGAGTGTTCCTGGCAAGATCTATGCAAGTATACTTGAGAAACGGTTGAGAAGAATTGTGGAAGAAAAGCTTGGTGAAGAACAAGCTGGATTCAGGCCAAACAGAGGCTGACAGGATCAGATCTTCACTTTACGATAAATAGTGGAGAAATCATGAAAAAGCATACGACAAGGTGCCAAGAGAGAAGCTATTCAATATACTACAGTTATATGGTGTCAATGGGGCATTATATCAAGCAATACTTAGTCTTTATTTGAGTTGTAAATCAGCAGTTAGAATTGAAGGCAGTACAGGAAGATGGTTTAATGTTAAATCTGGTGTGAGACAAGGATGTACATTATCCCCTCTATTATTCATTATCTATATGGATCATATTATGAAGGAAAGTAGTATTAAACATGATATCAAAATTGGAGATGTCAATGTTAGCTCTTTGCGGACGATGTTATACCTCTAAATAAATCCGCTACAAGTCTGCAAGATTCTCTGACTAAATTGAATAACTGTTGTAATACATATGGTATAAAGGTCAGCAATAAAAAGACAATGAAAATTGGCAGAATCACTGAAAATGTCAATGTTGACATTTTCAACGATTAACCTGAAAAGTGGAGAACCTGTAGAACAAGTAAAACATTTCATCTACTTAGGCATGATTTTTAGTGAAGATGGTAAATTAAATATGGAAATAGACAACAGAATCAACAAAGCTGGTGTGGTAGGAAGTCAATTGAATAAATTCATATGGAATAAGAGAGAAATTAGTAGGAACACTAAATTAGCTGTATACAAGACAGTGTTCAAACCAGTTTTAACTTAGGGATCTGAGAGCTGGGTCAGAAGTAAAACATTTGACCAAAGACTAGAGACCGCAGAT
The DNA here is from genome assembly GCF_054136105.1 of Typopeltis vanoorti. NCBI lineage: Eukaryota > Metazoa > Arthropoda > Arachnida > Uropygi > Thelyphonidae > Typopeltis > Typopeltis vanoorti. The sequence goes on from NC_143568.1 coordinate 92,189,513, forward strand.
ATGAGAGTCCTGAGAAAGATTAGAGGCATGAACAGATGGCATCAATGGCAATATCATATTAAAAACGAGAATATTAGGAAAGAACTTGACATTGTCAGCATCCAGGAATGTGTTAGCAGAGCTAATCTCAGGTGGTATGGTCACTTATACAGAATGGGCGAGGTAAGATTAGCAAAACAAGTGTTCTCTGCCAGGTTGGCAGGAAAATGACCCAGAGGAAGACCAAGATATAGGTGGATTGATACTGTACAAAGTGCCTTAGATGATAGAAATATAAGACCTGATAATGTTGGAGTCTTGACAGGTAATAGAGTGATTTTGGAGAAAAATTGTAGATAGGAAGTTAGTAATGATGTAAATGTTTCATGTAGTACTATCATATCCTGTACACCCCTTGAGGGTACATGGCAGGAATTTGATGATGATGATGAAATTTTTTCTTCTTTTATGTATCGTACATATGCTAAAAATAAGCGTTCATTTCTTGGTAAAGTAGACTCATCAAGTTGTATAGAGAGCTCGGCTGTTTTTAAATACTCACATAATGAGTCTTCAACATCCTGGGTCATTTCATCAATTCTTCATTGCACTGTATTATTGCTCAAAGGAATTTTCTTGATAATATCAGAGGTTGGATTGTGCAGTACAGTGCATATGACCTCACTAACAGCTGGTGGGATTAGTTCTTCACCAACATTATGCGGTTTTCCTGATTTAGCAATCAGTAAGGAAATGTTGTCAGAGGCATGCAACCCATCATCTAGTTTGGATGCTGCTGAAAACATACCTGCCAATGTTGGTTGTTTTGAAAATTTTTCTTTCAGTGCTTGAAAATATGATAAATCCTTATCTTTTTTATCAGCATGAACTTTTGTCAAATGTTCTAGCTTTAAATGCTTCATAGATTCATTTGAAAAAACAAAAAACTTTTTGGAAAATCAGGGAACACCGGTAATGTTTTGGTTCAGCTATGATATTATCTGTAAAAAAAAAAGTTAAATTTACAAAATCGCTAGAATGCAATTTCTCACGTACCTATATGAAATTATTTTTACAAGAAAAGGTATAAAAGTACTCACGTGAAACCTGCTGTTTTATTGGAACAACAATAATTTTCTTTGTGTGTGATCCGTGTAAGTAAGGTACCGAATAGGTATTGAATATCCACTAATATGTACTAAACTTTTTATGCACTAGATCAAATTGCTAACTGCTTGTCACACAATTCAGAAACAACCTAAAACTGATTTCATGCGTCTGCCTATTTTCATTGTCTTTGTCTTCTTATTGCTGATTTTCATATGCTGGCTTTATTCAGAAGTACAACATCATCGCATAAAGTAAACAGCTAAGATCAACATTGCCAATTTTGATATCAGCTTTAATACCACTTTCCTTCATAATGTGATCCATACAGAAAATGAATTTTTTTGTTGAAAGTTTATTTTCCACTTGGTTAGAGTATAATAAAATTAGTTTAATCCTTTATCCAAGTGTGAGCAAACAAAGTTTGCGTCTGAAAGTATCTTCAGGACTGGGGTAAGGTGGTACAACACCAGGACAACTCATTGCAAAGGTGGAGTAAGCTACCAACACTCCTATCTCAGTATATTTTCCATAATGCAAAACACATCTCCTTGCGGATATGTCTAATGTTGCCCTGGTGTTGTACCACCTTACCCCAGTCCTGAAGATACTTTCAGGCGCAAACTTTGTTTGCTCACACTTGGATAAAGGATTAAACTAATTTTATTATACTCTAACCAAGTGAAAAATAAACTTTCAACATCTTTCTCTAAATCCAGAGTAATTTATTAAAAAAGGGTGGTACACCATTTGGCAACTCCTATAGGTGGAGATGACCTGCTAATGCTTCTGCCTGGTATCTCCACTTGAGCCTGGCTCCCACTGAAGAGACCTCAATAAAGGTCGAAACTAGTCTGGGTAGTGGCCCTTCCCTTAATGCATAACATTAGACATATCCGCAAGGAGATGTGTTTTGCATTATGGGAGATATACTGAGATAGGAGTGTTGGTAGCTTACTCCACCTTTGCAATGAGTTGCCCTGGTGTTGTACCACCTTACCCCAATCCTGAAGATACTTTCAGGCGCAAACTGAATCTGACTGGATAAAGGATTAAACTAATTTTATTATACAGAAAATGAATATGGATCATATTATGAAGGAAAGATAATGTGCACCCCTGTCTCACACCCTATTCAACATCAGTTCATCTTGGTGTACCTCCAATTCTAACAATTGACTTACAGCTCAAATAGAGACCATGTATTGCTTGATATAATACATCATTTACACAATATAACTGTAGTGTTTTGAAGAGCTTTCCTCTTGGCACCTTGTTATATGCTTTTTCCAGATCTACAAAACTTTTATACAAATCTGTATTATATTTTTATTAATTTTATTATAATTTAATTATTTTTACATACAGAGACTAAAACATGGAGCTTTTTCAAGCCACTTCAATATTCAATAAGTAGGATGACAGTTTTGCACGAGGCAATGAAATTCATTGACCATCTAAAGACAATCACAAACATCCATGACCATGGTGGAATTTGAACCTACAGTGTGCTGTTCAGAGTGCAGACATTAACCATTCTGCCAACCAGACTGTCCAAAGTTGCCACTGCTTTGACCTTGGATTCCTTGCTATCAGATCTAAGCATTAAAATATTAATGAAATTAACTTTTTTAAAAAAAATTTCATTTAGTAACCTAAATATAAGCACCAAAAAAAAAAAAAAAAAAAACCTCTTTTAGTCTTAAATGACTCCAGCTTTAAAAAATTCATTCATACTAACATAAACACCTCACAATTTCTCTGTTATTTTCTCTTATGCATAACTGTATTCTGGTCATGTACTCTCCAGGCAAACATACTTCAGTAACAATCTGATAGCTAACTTAAATAAAATATTCTCTATCTCACTACAAATCACCATAGTTGTTAATACCATTTAAAGCAGTATCTGTATCAAACAGTGTCAAATAACCATACTTATTAGCAGGGCTCCAGAAATTCACTCACCTGCTCACCACAGGCGAGTAAACAAAGACAAGTTGCGAGTGAATTTTTTGACCTCATTTTAAATGCATTCAAAATATATATTTTTTGCATAATTTACACTTTTTGGGACAATGGCCTCATACCAGGTGATTAAAATTCATCTCCAACCCTAAGACACTCACAAACATCCATGTTCACAGTGGGATTTGAATTCACAACTAGTTGGTTGAGTCAACTGTGAACTATACATGCGATGAAGAAGAATAGCCTCATTCTTCATAATATATTGTATGCTATTTTGCTCCTTTTCTTGATAAGTACAAAGTCTCTAATAGAACCATTTTTTTCCTTCTCTAGTTTTTTTTTGTTTCTCACTCACCACCACCTCTAATCTCTCTACCTCAACTTTTTTTTCTTTTAAATTACTGTCATTTTAATTGTTTTCTTTCTATAAGTCAAGTCTATCGCTATAACAAACTCAAAGAAATAATCTGTTACAGTGGATAATCTGACATAGCATATTTACTTTAGAAGGGCACCATGCCTATGGAACTTCATTTAGCGCTCTTAATAGTTTATTACAGTGAGTTCATGAGGTTGCTATAATGATGTTTGCAACATCATCAGATTTCTTATATGCACCATCAAGAGGAGTGGTCCCTACTATTTATGTCCCTACAAGTTTATAAAATTGTAGGGACATAAATAGTTTGTTATAGCAGACAGTTTACTATAGTGAATTTTATTTAGCATAATCACAATTCCCTATAGTGCATATTGAGGGGGGTGGGTCAAGCTTTTCAGTAGTTTGTTATGGTAAGCCTGAACTGTATGAACTTCATCAACAATTTTCTTTCAAATCAGTCTGATATTTGTTGGGATTCTAATATTGTCAGATCGTATTTTTCAGTCTTCCAATACACTTCGAACTGCATACAGCTTAGCACATCTAGATCTTGGTCTTCCTGGGTCTTTTCTATCCTGGCATCAAACACTTATTTTGCAACCCTTTCATTACCCATTCTGTTTAAACGACAATGTTAGCTTTGCTCACCCATTCCTGAATGCTAACAATATTGTACCAGCTTCCTATTAACAATTTTCTTCACATTTAGTCTGTTATTTATCAGGAATTCAATATTGTCAGATCTTATATTTCAGTCTTTAATAAATTTAGATTACTCCTTTATCCAAGCGTAAGCAAACAAAGTTTGCACCTGAAGTATCTTCAGGACTTAGGCAACTTGTGGTAAAGGTGGACTAAGCTCTCATCACTTGTCTTAGTATCTCCCATAATGCAAAGCACATCTCCTTGCAGACATGTATAATGCTATGCATTAAGGATACTGATGAGACCTTAATAAAGGTCGAAACCGGTCTGGGTAGTGGCCTTTCCCTTAATGCACAACATTATACATATCTGCAAGGAGATGTGCTTTGCATTATGGGAGATAACTAAGACAAGTGATAAGAGCTTAGTCCACCTTTACCAGGAGTTGCCTCAGTCCTGAAGATACTTCAGGTGCAAACTTTGTTTGCTTACACTTGGATAAAGGATTAAACTAAATTTATTATAGTCTAACCAAGTGGGAAAAAACTTCCAACATCTTTCTCTAATCCAGAGTAATTTAATAATAAGGTGAAACACCTTTTGGCAACTCGTATAGGTAAATATGACTTCTCCATTACTTCCACCTTAGTTTCACCACCTCTGGGTCTGGCTCCCACTGACAAGACCTCAATAAAGGTCGAAACTGCTCTGGATAGTGGCCCTTCCCTTAATGCATAGCATTATACATGTCCGCAAGGAGATGTGCTTTGCATTATGGGAGATACTAAGACAAGTGATGAGAACTTAGTCCACCTTCATCATGAGTTACCTCAGTCCTGAAGATACTTCGGGTGCAAACTTTGTTTGCTTACACTTGGATAAAGGATTAAACTAAATTTATTATAGTCTAACCAAGTGGGAAAAAACTTCCAACAAAAATATTTCAGTCTTCTAAGGCACTTCTAACTGCACCAATCCACCTAGGGCTTGGTCTTCTGCATTTTTCTTGCCATTCTGGCACAAAACAACTGCATTGTTAACCTTTCCTATTCTGTTTAACTGACCATAAAACCTTAGGTTATTTTTGCTCAAGCATCCTTGAATACTAATGATGGATGTCCAATGTTCCTTCATAATAACTTTATTTTGAATATAATTCTTCCCCTGATATTTCTCAGAACTCTCTATCACTATTCCCTAGTCTTGATTAACAATTTTAATTTTAACCCAGCTCACAGATCCATAAGTCAAGATTGATTTGAATACTGTCCTGGCTAATTTCTCTCTCATTCCACAAATTTATTTAACTAATGCCTCACTATACTATGCTTATCATCTCTATGCGAGTTCCACCCACAAAAGTTATTTAGAGACCTATAGTACATTTTATGCTGTGTGGGCTAAGGATCTTTGTTTCTAATTTTATCAATTTTATATATGTTTCTGTATTTTTATTCTTAACATAGTCCAGAAACCTTGCTCTAGAGACCAAACATGAAAAATTTTTCACACCACTTCAGGCCTCCAAATAAGAGGGGGCAGTGGTCTCATACCAGGAGAATGAAATTTCTCTCTCACCTATAAAGATAAGCATAAGCATCCATGACTATGGTGAGATTCAAACCTTGCAGCCTGTTGGCTGAAGAGCAGATATGCTATCCACCTGGTCAAACAGCCTAAATTGTGCTTAAACAGCTGAAATCCTTTATGTCCTTTATATATATTATATATTTGTTAGAAATCCAGTACTATCAGATCTTATATTTCAGTCTGCCTAGACATTGATCTTCCTCTGGACATTACTTCAGCCATTCTGGTACTAAACAGCTGCTTTACTAATCTTTCCTCTTCATTCTATTTAAGTGACCATACTACCTTAATATTTCTCTAGTCACATTCCTGAATGATAAGGTTCTCTCTTTCTCTCTTCTGCCATGGATGTCATCTGTTCATTAACTTAATTTTTCTCAGAACGCTCATATATCAGTGGTTTCTGATCGGCTGTTTTATTTCCAATCCAATTCTCCTATCCATAAATTAAAACTGACTTTAATACTATAATAAATTTAGTTTGATCCTTTATCCAAGTGTGAGCAAACAAAGTTTGTGCCTGAAAATATCTTCAGGACTGAATATGGTGTTGTACTACATTACTGGGGTAAGGTAGTACAACATATTATCTAGTATATTACATAGTATAATTTGTGCATACTATATGTACACTGCACATTGTTTTGTATGCCATTCATTATCATTATTCACATATTAAAGATTATATGATCCGTAATTTATTAGAATACAATGCACTCACATATATAATGTATTTACCTTGTGACTTTAATTTCATTATTTTACGAGTGTGCTGTGTTGGGTTGGGCCTGGCTCCCAGTGAAAAGAGCTCAATAAAGGTCGAAACTAGTCTGGGTAGTGGCCAATCCCTTAATGCATAACATTATACATATAAGGTGGACCAAGGAGATGTGTTTTGCATTATGGGAGATACTGGGATAGGAGTGATGTTAGCTTGGTCCACCTTTGCTATGAGTTGTCAGGTGTTTTTTTTATAGCAAAAGTTTTTTTATAGAAATTATTCAATTTGGTTAAAGAGTCCTGAAGACTTATGATGGATTTACTTATGAGTATAATATCATCTGCATAAAGTAAAGAGTCTCCAAATTTGATATCAGGTTTAACACTTTTCTTTAGAACTCATCCATATTGATGATGAATGAGAGTTGAAACAATATAAACCATTCTTACAACTGATTTTATACCAAACCACCATATGAGCCTCCTCAAATTCTAATGACTGACTGACAACTTATAATTGTAGCTTTTTTGGACAGTTTTTCTTCTGACACCCTGTCTTACACTTTTCCAGATCTAAAAATCTTAAATATTGTCAACTCCCACTATTACCAACACTTTTATAGCAAACTCAATAATGAATTACTGAAAAGTCCTATCCAACCATTATAGGTACTATGCTACAGTAAAGGAAACTTACTACAGTAAAGTCCTCGCAGTTAGCCTAGTGGCTTGCTTTGTGCTTCGCAACCATATGCCTGGAGAAGGAGTGTCCTGGGTTCGATTCCCATCGCTGACGTGAGGAGCTTAAGGATCTTCCTTAGCCATAGCCAAGTTAGCCGGTCTTGGGCATGGACAAGACCGGCTAACTTGTTTTTTTCCTCCCAGTTTATCTGGGGTTTTTCATCCTACGAGCAGGCAATCCGTGTGTGTTCACGAGGAACACACACGGATCTACAGACATAAATACTTAACCTGCCCATGAAGGGGGCTCAATTTTCCCCAATAGGGACAGGGGAGAAAAGGAAGGAAACTCCATATGAATAAACAAATAAATAACTACATATGTGGTCACTATAAACTTTCTATATAGCTAACTGGAAAGATTTTTGATGTTTTGTTATATTTACATGGTGTGCACTATATTGAGTCAACATTCTCATACCAATGTATTTTTTTAAATTTCATTTTTAAATGATCTCTTAACAAGCTTTTTTCAATTTCTCAACACATTTTCTTTGCTTATTTCCATTCTCACTCTGTAGCAGGAGATCTACTGTCTACACATCTATACATAATTCTAACATGAAAATGACATGATATGATGATAGTGCAAATTCTTTGTTTTATCAGTCGGAATTCCAAACTTTATCAAATACTGTTTTACTTAGCTAAGTGGATAATTTACTTGATTACACAAATGTTACAGGAACAGAAGCAGAACCGCAAAAAAAATAATATATATATATATATATATATTTTAATGTTAGGTTGACTTTGGACACTTTGCATGAACCTTAATAATACAGCTTACCAACACGGTGAATTAGCAAGTTTGCCTTTTGTTATACTATTATTTATACTAATTAGGCTGAGGTTGAAACACTGAGAACAATTAAATTTATTTATTTTATATTTCTCCCACACATGAAATGCAGAGTCAGGAATAGAGTAACTGGCTGATATTCTTCTTGAACTGCTGTAGATTGTAGTCCTTTGGATATGCTTCATGGGAGTGACTGTTCCACAGAACTGAGGTGAAAGGAATGAAAGATGACGAAGTAGCAGGTTCTGTGAGTATGCAGTTCAACTGTAAAGTGATATTGAACAGATCTAGCATGAGTTCCTGTAGATCTGGGAGAAATGGCAGGCATAATGGATGCTAGTCCTGCTGAACAATGGCCATAGAAATATTTGTAGAAGAGAAACAAGGCAGAAACCGACCTTCTATGGGAAAGCAGCTGAGGAGAGCCTGTAAGAGAACCGGACCACTCTTTTTTGAACAGGATCAGGAATTTTTAGGCAATTTCTTGTATGCACCATCCCATACATGAGAGCCAATGTTGTCCAGATTTGGGATTTATACAGAGTAAGTAACTGTTCAGAAGAGAAGTCCTGACTTGGGTAGAAAAGGATGCCAAGATTCTTAGAAGCTGATGATGCTATAGAAATGATATGATTGTGCTAGAAAAGGTTAGGAGTAAGGGTCAGTTTAAGAATGAGAAATATGGGTCTAACTGTTGAGCTGAGCATTATCAAAGATAAGAAGAGAAGATCTGAGATTTTAACAGGAAAGCAAGCAAAACTGCATTTTGGAAGCACTGAAGTTGAACAGGTCGCTTTCACCCAAATCAAGGATGCTGTGGAGATCAGTATTCACGGCACTTATTACAGATGATTTTGAAGTCTGAGATCTTTCAGCACTGCAAGGCTTGTCATATAAGTAGAACAAGTATGCTGCCATCAGCAAAACTATGAATAGGATTTGCAGTCAATGAGAGCAGATAACAACCTGTTCTCATTGACTGCAATATGTACAAATATACAAATACATAGATCAGGAAGAGAGTGGGTGAAATGACAGAGCCCTAAGGGACACTGGCACTGACAGGAAAGTCTGAAGAGAGAACACTATCAACCATTATGTGCAGGAATCAATCTGAGAGAAAATCTGGCAACCCATTTACACAAGGACAACAGCAGTCCAAATGATGGTAACTTGTTAAGAAGACATCATTGCCTGACCCTACTTATGAAATATCTACTTCCTAGTTTTTGCTGTACATATGCAGCAAAAACTAGGAAGTACATGAGAGCCAATGTTGGAAAGGAAACTAGAAGTTTCCCGGGAATGAAAATTAAAAATATGACAAACGTAATTGAAAACCAAAAAAGAAACATAAAAGCAATGATAGTGTTGGTAGGTACTAATAATTTAAGTGGTGACAAACATAGTATGAGAGAAGATATGAAAGGTCTGTTGGAAGAAGCGAGAAAGAAATGTGAGAGAGTAAAAATTGTGGGATTACTACCCAGATATGATAGTACTGAGTTAAGAGGGAGGGCGATGATAGCAAGTGATTTCATGCGCAGGCTATGTAGAAGATATGGATGTGAGTTTTTAGATGTGTGGGGTGTGTTTGATGGCAGAAAAGATTTGTATAAGAATGATGGCCTGCACTTGAATTCATTTGGCATCAGAAGCCTAGAGAAATTACTTCTTGGTATGAGACTTAATGCAGAGAATCAGGGAAAATAGAGCATCAAGGGAGGAATGGGAAAAATGCATGTGAAAGTTCAGCTATGGTATACAAACATAATAGAGATATAAATGCCTTTGAACATGGTTATGTATGTGGCATAGGAGTGGAAAAATATGCTTTGGATTCGGACCTTTTAAGTATGTCTGGGGAGGGAAAAGAGAAAATTCTAGAACAAGACCAAATACACTGTATATCTAATTATAAGAATAGGCTAGGTCGTAATTTATTATGTCTATACCACAAATGCCAGGAGCATTAGAAACAAAGGGGTTTGAGTTTGTTGCTTTATTGAATACGATGTGGTCTAAGATTGTTGGCATTAGCGAAACCTGGCTATCAGAATAAGATATGGTAAATGGGATTGAGTGTAACGAATATACTATTTTTAGGAATGACAGAAGAGATAGGAGAGGAGGAGTGCTACTGATGATATCAGATGACTTAAGTCCAGTTAGGGTAGAAATACAAGAAAATAATGATGGTAACAATGTCCCATGTAGCGATGACTTTGAGTCTATTTGGTGTGAAGTGGAGTTTAACAGAATGAAATATATGGTGGGGTCTTGCTACAGATCTGGCAGCTGTAGGGGACGAAGAAATGCATCGCCAATTTAGCCTGATGGATACCAAGCAAATGATCATTATGGGTGACTTTCATTTTCCAAAGATTGGTAGAAGAGAAATCTCATGATCAGAAAGAACAGGAATTTATTGAATTGTTGCGGGATAACTTTCTCAAGCAGCATGTGAAAGAAGGAACTCGAGGTCAAAGAGTGTTGGATTTGCTCATAGCATCAGAAGGGATCTCTGTCAAGAATATAGCTAGTTTACCACCAATTGGTACAGTGATCATGCTGTTCTTTCTTGGGAAGTATCTACTTGTATTGAAGCTCCAATTAAAACAGGCTGCATGTTGAACTACAAAGCTGGAAATTATGATCGACTTAGAAGAATACTATCTTTGGTCCCATGGTATCAGTTACTGAATGGAAAAAATGTCAGCAATGCATGAGAATCTTTGAAAAAGTGCTTGAATGAGGCGGTATCTGAACGTATCCCTAGTGTTTGAAGAGTAAATAGGTTGGGTGCGAAATGGATGTGCAGCCTTATTAAGCTAGAAATCCACAAGAAGAAGATGATGTGGAAAGAGTATAGTGAGAATAAGAGTGAGAGGAGTTATGAAATATATAAAGCTCAGGCCAGTAATGAGTATTGTGAGAAAAGCTAAAACGGAGTATGAAAAGAAATTGGCCATGCAAGCTAAAGGCAATCCAAAAGAATTTTATTGTTATGCCGCAAGCAAAAGAAAGAATGAATGTGGAAGAATAACTTTATTGAATGCAGATGGTACACGAGTGTCGAAAGCTAAGGAGATTGTTCAGTTAATGAGTGCTCACTTTGCTAAGATATATCAACCAGGTGTATGTAGTATGGTGCACAGTGCTACTGCTATGTTGGATGAAGAGTTAGAGGTTCATGAAAATGAGGTTGAAGAGCTTTTGCATAACCTGCATAAGAATTTGTCAATAGGGACAGATGGAATATCTGCTTGTTTGTTAAAGGAATGTTCAGCTGAATTGGCTAGACCTTTCACACATTTGTATAACTTGAGTCTCAGCTCAGGAATGATACCACAGGAATGGAAAGAATGTAATATAGTTCCATTGCACAAGGGTGGTGCAAAAACTGATGTGTCTAACTACTGACCTATTAGTATTTCTGGTGTGGTAGTGAAGATTTTAGAGAAGTTAGTAAGAAAACTTGCATAAAGAAATGGGTAGACAATGATTCTATACTCCGCAGGGAATAGCATGGGTTTACTAAAGGATGGTCATGTTTTAGCAATTTGCTCATATTTTATAACAATATTACGGCCGAGTTGGATTAAGGAAATGGATACACTATGATAATGTTGGATTTTTCTAAGGCATTTGATAGGATACCACACGATAGGCTGTTGAGTAAACTGGAGAATATGGGATTGAAACATAATCTATTGACTTGGATCAGGGGATGGCTAACAGACAGATATCAAAAAAGTGGTATACAGTGGGTGTGAATCTGCCAGATTTAAGGTAACCAGTGGTGTATCTCAGAGTTCAGTCCTTGGGCCATTATTGTTCAATCTATACATTAATGATTTCAAGCAGGGTCTATCATCAGATTTGCAACTGTTTGCTGATGATGCAAAGATAGGCAGGGCAATCAGGGATGCTACTGATATTCAGCAATTACAAAATGATTTGAATAGACTGGAAATCTGAGCAAACGAAAATGGCTGTCAGTTTGATGTTAGTAAGTGTAAAGTTATACACTTTGGCGTGATTAGAGATCCAGCAGCATATTATATTAGTGGGATTATGCTACAAGAAACTGAAGAGGCAAGGAATCTTGGTGTATTGGTGGATAAGAATTTAATGTTCAAAGGTCACATAGCAAAAGTTGCAAATACAACTCAGAGGATAATTTCTATGCTGAAGTGAACCTTGACATGTAAGGATAAGGAGTTAATTTTGCCTCTTTATAAGGCTTTGATAAGACCACACTTTGATTACTGTGCTCAGATTTGGTCCTCCGGGTTCCAAGGGGATAAAGAAGCTGTGGAAAGGGTTTAAAGAAGAGTTACAAAGATTATATCTGGATTATGGGATTTAGATTATGAGGACAGATTGCGAGTATGTGGATTACAGACTCTGGTTAACAGGAGAAAGAGGGGATGATATGATAGAGGTCTATAAACTTTTGAATGGGTGTTATAGCATTTCGAATGATGAAATATTTCGTTAATGGGGGCATCTATGGAAGTTGTCAAGAAAGGGGTAAGAGCTAGGTTTTTCTCTCAGAGAGCAGTGAGTGAGTGGAATAATTTGCCCTTAGGGGCAGTGAGTGCATCTAGTGTAAATAAATTTAAGGGAAGGTACGATAGCTAGGTTGGATAACTTACAGCCTCCCTCAATGAGTCTTTGACTCCCTGGAGGTCTCTGATAATAATAATAATAATAATAATAATTATATTTACCTCACTTCTCAATGCATACTGTCTTTCACTCATTCTAGAAAAGCCAGTAGTAAATATCAATCCATTTCTAAGATAAATAGCTCTTTGTGGTTTAGCTCCATCATGACCATTACTTTCCTATATAAAATAACATAATCTATTATTATATTATCAAATGATAAAATATAAAACAACTGAAAAGAGAATTCAGAAATCAGAGTACCAAAGACTAATGCAGATAACAATATTGACTTCCTTTTGACTAGCAGTAATGTTATCACTGGTAATCAAATGAAAATTCACTATAGCAAAATTTCCATTATAAACTATTCATTTGGATCCTACAATTATGCTATAATGAGACAATAGAAAAAAATTCTGTTAACATGAAATTCAAGTCAAATTTTCAAATACTGTAATTAATTTTACAATAGTCATATCTTTATGCACAAACTTATGAATTTATTCCTATGAAGGAGTTGTATAAAAGTAAGACGTACCTTATGTTATCATTATCAATTTTATGGTATCTACTCCCAAGGAGTGTACAGGATACTATGACCGTACTACATGAATAAGTTTACATTACTACTAATGTTCTGTTAATAATTTTCCATCAAATTAGTCTATTACTGGTTAGTATTCATATTGTCATATCTCATATTTCTGTCTTCTAGGGCACTTCTGACTGCATCAATCTACTTGGTCTTCCTTTGGGTCTTTTTTTTTCTGGCCATCTTGACCTCAAAACATCTGTTTTGCTCACATTTTCTCACCCATTACATCAGTGACCATATCTTAAATCAGCTTTGCTCACACATCCTTGGATAATAAATATGTCAAATTTCTTCCTAATGCTTGCATTTTTAATATGATTCTGCCATCTGTTTACTCTTCCTCTTTTTTTGGTCAGAATCAGTGGTGAACTATAAAGGGCTAGCCCAAGCTCTTTGTTAAATTTTTCTCAAATTTGCGAACCCCTCGTTCATCTTGTTTACTTTTCTAATTTTTCATTAAAAAAAAAAAAAAAAAAAAAAAAAAAAATTGAAATATATTAAGCGACAAACTCATATGGTCACCTAACAAAGTGATTTTATTAAATAAAATATAGTTACTGTTACTATCATTTTACAAATAAGAATTCACGTTTGGTAATCACATAAATAAATAGGACTATAAAATAATGCCCCTTGATTGGTACTGTTCATTATCACTTGAAGTATAAAAACAAAGAGAAATATAATGTACTTCAATATTATTGTGTTTAGATAATATTTATTTATTATTTATAGGCTGTTTGTCATGAAAACTTCTATCGCAAACAAAAGAAATTTATTTTGTTTATAAAAAATGCGGACTATTTCATATGTGCGATTATAAAAGATTTTATTCTTATCATATTTTGATAGTAAAAAAATGCTTTTCTTATGTAAGAATAAATTAACACAGATGATAATAAATTTAGTTTAATCCTTTATCCAAGTGTGAGCAAACAAAGTTTGCGCCTGAAAGTATCTTCAGGACTGGGTTAAGGTGGTACAACACCAGGGCAACTCGTTGCAAAGGTGGAGCATCCTATCTCAGTATCTCCTATAATGCAAAACACATCTCCTTGTGGCTATGTCTAATGTTATGCATTAAGGGAAGGGCCACTACCCAGACTAGTTTCGACCTTTATTGAGGTCTCTTCAGTGGGAGCCAGGCCCAAGTGGAGATATCAGGCAGAAGCATTAGCATCATCTCCACCTATAGGAATTGCCAATTGGTGTGCCACCCTTTTAATAATTTACTCTGGATTTAGAGAAAGATGTTGAAAGTTTATTTTTCACTTGGTTAGAGTATAATAAATTTAGTTTAATCCTTTATCCAAGTGTGAGCAAACAAAGTTTGCGCCTGAAAGTATCTTCAGGACTGGGTTAACGAGTTGCCCTGGTGTTGTACCACCTTAACCCAGTCCTGAAGATACTTTCAGGCGCAAACTTTGTTTGCTCACACTTGGATAAAGGATTAAACTAAATTTATTATACTCTAACCAAGTGAAAAATAAACTTTCAACATCTTTCTCTAAATCCAGAGTAAATTATTAAAAGGGTGGCACACCAATTGGCAATTCCTATAGGTGGAGATGACCTGCTAATGCTTCTGCCTGATATCTCCACTTGGGCCTGGCTCCCACTGAAGAGACCTCAATAAAGGTCAAAACTAGTCTGGGTAGTGGCCCTTCCCTTAATGCATAACATTAGACATAGCCGCAAGGAGATGTGTTTTGCATTATAGGAGATACTGAGATAGGAGTGTTGGTAGCTTGCTCCACCTTTACAATGAGTTGCCCTGGTGTTGTACCACCTTAACCCAGTCCTGAAGATACTTTCAGGTGCAAACTTTGTTTGCTCACACTTGGATAAAGGATTAAACTAAATTTATTATACTCTAACCAAGTGAAAAATAAACTTTTAACACAGATGATTGTGTGCAAATATTTCATGTTTAGATCGTGATATTGATTTAAAAATGATAGCTTTTACAGGTTGTCCCTTCATACTTTTTGATTGGCATTTGTACAGAGGCTATATTAATAAAACGTTTTTGTGTGAAATACAGCGTTTCTTTTTTTTCTCGACGATGCGAGCCCTTTGTTAAAATTTCCATAGCTCACCACTGGTCAGACCTCTCATATATCTAATCTTTGATCAACTGTTATTTTTTGGCCAACTCTCAGATCCACAAGTGAAAATTGGTTTGAACATTGGGTTGTATATTATTAGTTTAATGTTTTGGTTAATTTATCTCTTACTCCATATAAATTTATTCAGTTGACTTTACACCATACCAGCTTTACTTATTCTATTATCTCCATCTTCACATCTAAACATTGTGCCTAAGCAGAAATATTTTACTTGTTTAAGTTCTCCACTGAAAATGAAATTTTCCACATTCCAGCTTATTTTCAATTCATCTTGAGGAACTATCAACATCATCTTGTGTTGTCTCCTGTCCAGGATAATGACTACAGGCATAAGGATAATGTGATGAGCATCCCATCTCTTCCATATTGTTTGAAGTATTCACAACTGTATGGATGTGTTCATGGGGCTGGTTTGCTTGTTTGTAGGAATGAAAAAACCTGATTTTCTGGGTGGATAAAACCTTCTATCTCCATATGAGACTGGCAAACTCATCTTACAGTGAAAAGAGACCCACTGGTGTGCCTCAGGGTTCTGTTCTTGGGCTCTTACTGTTTAACCTATTTGTTTTAATGATATTTCATGTAGACCGACTGGGTATTTTCAAATGTGTGCTGATGATGCAAAGTCAGGTAGAATTATCAGGAGTATTGCTGATGCTAATTTTCTACAAGAAGATTAGACTAGACTTTAGCTTGGAGATGAGTAGGATTGTTTTTAATATTAATAAATGCAAGTTGTTATACTTTGGAGTGTAGAGATATAAGACTATATGCTATACTGGATCAGCTGTGCTTTAGGAAGTGGAAGATATTCAGAATCTTGGAGTGATAATAGACAGTGGACTAAAGTTTCAAGGGCACATTGCAAGTGTTGCAAAGACTACACATTGTACTGCAGCAATGAAAAAATTATACACATAGGGATAAAGAGGTAGTAATACCTCAACATAAGGCATTGTTCTGACCCCACATGGACTATTGTGCTCAAATTTGGTTGCCTAGTTTTCATTGTGTTGTGGAAACACTAGATGATCCATGTAGTGCTTCCACATCTCAAAGATAAATGACCTAAGTAGTATTGGGCTCTGGAGTGTTGATTATGCAAAGCAGATGAGAGAATGTGGATTACAGAGTTTGGTGGATAGGAGGAAATAATGAGATATGATAGACACCTTCAAGTTGGTTAAGGGATTCAACCAGATTAATACAGAAGGAATTACAAAAAGAGTGGACATTAAGATGGGAAGAATGAGAGGCCATCCCTGAAAGGTGCATAAACATGTGGTGAAAAAGGGTGTGAAGAGTCGAAGAATGGAATGCATTGCCAGAGTGCATTGTGAACACAGGGAGTGTAAATAATTTTAAAGTTCAATATGATAGACATATTGTGATTAAGTGGGCCTCCCACAAGTCTATTAATTAACATAGAGATTACGGTGTTGGATTCTAATTATGTAGAAAATAGAATAAATGTTATTTGATTCAGAATCCAACATGATTTTCCATCACAAAGGCTGCGTTTGTAAATATTATTTAATGTAAATAATGTAAATATAATTTGATATCATATAACTACCTTAATTATATCAAATATTTAATTATTTAATCAAAGAAATGTGTTAATAGTAAATAGATTCTGTATTAAATATTATTAAGCTATTTTATTTATTGTTATGTCAATATTATAAAAACTTGTATTTGCAATATTAACTACGCATTTATTGAAAAGCAAATATTCTAATTATTTGTATTTGTGTATAAAGCTTAACGTATGTAATGACTCAATGTAGTAGTATAGCCTTGTCTAACATTGGCGAGAATGTTTATGTTTGTCTGTTGTCATAGAGACGCATGAAATAAACGAGCGCGAGTGGAACAGAGCGTGGGCTGAAGAGAGAATAAAAAAAAATATATATAAAAAGTAAAGAGTTGGGACGAAAACTTGGAAGTGAAAGGAAGCAGGGTGATAAAATAAAGAAGTAGAAGTAAATAAAGGTTCTTAAGGGTAGGAGTTAAGTGGATAATTTTTATAAGTGAGCAAGAACGTAATGAATTTTATAGTTAGCTGAAAGTGAAATCAGCAACAATAATAGAAGGGAAATTAAAGCTACAATCGGATAAAATAGAAAGCTGGACGTTCAAGGAAGAATTCTGAATAAACCCAGCTGATCTAGTATTGCAGCTTATTTCCGATTTGCCCTAAAGAGAACCTCATAGTGTTTTAATTAATTTATGAGTGGTAATAAGGATAGTTGAAGTGCCCTGTAATTGATGTCAAGAACTCTGAAGCGTAATTGATAGTGCTTTAAGTATAACTGTGGATAAGTTTTGTAGATGTGTTTTTAATCTTTAAGTGTGATAAGTAAGTTCCAGAAGTTTGCTCACAACATAACAGATGTTCTAGGAACCATTTCCGGTAAGGTCTATCATAGTGTATTATTAACTTTAACTGTGGAAACCCTTCGTGATTGAGAGTTGGATTTTGCCAGAGTTGAATTGTTCGAAAGATATTTTCAGCTATTAGATCCTGTAATATTTTGAACTTATAGCATGACTGAAAAATGTGTGAAAACTAATTAGATTGGATGTTCTGTTATATTCATTTAAGTGTAAAAACTTTATAACCCAGAAGTTAAGAAGGTGTATGTGAAGACTTGGAAGATTGTGCTGATGTAATTGACTTGACTTAATGTTTGACTTATTTCTATTGTTTAAAAATTAGAAGTAAAATTTATGTAAGTGTTATATAACCTATATTAAATGCTTTATTTGTTAACCTAACTGTTGTATTTGCCTGAAATTCTTTTTACTGCACCGTTCACAAAAATTCGAATCTAGCGGGAATCCCAAAGAGAGAGAAAATAAATACTTCGGCCTGAATGAATGAAAAGACTGCTAACTAATTTTGAATTGATCCTACTATTTCATATAGACTTATCTAAGGATAGAGTGGCACAGTATAATAGAAATTTCTCTACCCTTAGATTAGTGATCAATTACATTTAGTTTTCTTTTATTTTATGAAAGTGACTTATAACAGATGGCGAATTCGAACATCAAGAGAACAACGTCACGACAACGGTAATAATAATAAATTATTAATTCTTGTTCTTACATATTTCTAATAATCATAATCCCATATAATGTAATCATATACCTTTTCCATCTACAAAATGTTTGTTATTTTGTAGATGTCCCATTATTTCTCAACAACACATTTCACCTGAAAATCCAATCTTGATATCCTCTATTTATCCTGACTCTCCAGCTTGTTCTTCCCAAGTTTCTTTTCCACAATTTTCTTAGCCTCTTCCCTAGCATGCATACACAAATCTTATCTGGAACACTCATTAGACAAATTCTGGTCCTTAGATTGTTTTATTAGGCCCCTCCCACCTTTTTTTTTTTTTTTTTTTTAATTGGTGGGTAGTATATGAGACTGCTGCTCCAACCATATAGAATTTGACCATCTGACCACACCTTCTGAGTTATGTAGGCATTTCTGGTTGAATATCATTTGAACATTACTGGCTGAATATCATCTACTGTAGCTGCCTTTTTAAAATTTCAGTTTTTTTTTTTTTTTTTTTAACTTCAAGTATCGATATGTAGGTGGGAAAAAGTCTAAATAAGTGAACAAATTAACTAGAAATGAATGGTTTACTGTATGTATGGGTCAGTAAATGGCATCACAGTACATTGCCATCTCATACTGTGAAATTGTATTAAATCTTAAGGACGTACCATATTTTTCAGACGATAAGACGCACCCCAAATTTATGAGAAAAAAAATTTGATTTTTTTCTCATCGATTTTTAGAAAAAAAAATTTTATTATATAAAGATATTTACAAATTCTTGCTTAATTTTTATTTATTGTTAAAATCATTTGCATTAGCAATATTCAGTTCATCTTCACTCTCGGTACTATCACTGGTCTCGTTAATATCATCGTTCGTATTACTTTCGTCTGAACTATCGATGTCACTCCCTTCAAAAACTGCGTCATCTTTGGTACCATCTATCGCATCATTTATCCCGCATTTCTTAAATGACTTTATAATCGTCTCTTCTTTCACAGCTTCCCATGAATTTTTCACCCAGGTACATACTTCTGAAATTACTGGTCGTTTCATACGTCCTGTTGCTGTAACATTGTGATTTGGCATTGCCATCCATTTGTTCCACTCTTCCCGCATAAAATGTTTGAATGGTTTATTAATAGATCCGTCCAAGGGTTGTAATTGACTTGTAAGGCCTCCAGGAATGACAGCTAATTCTGTATTCATTTCTTTTAGAAGCTTCTTGGTTGATTCTGTTTTATGCACTCTGAATTGATCCCACACTAACATTGCAGGCTCTTTAAACAATGCACCTGGATGTTTTGCCCATATCTTTTGTATCCATAATTTCATTCCTGTTTCATCCATCCAGCCTTTATCTTGAATGTGGATAAATAATGCCACGAGGAATTTCATCTCTCGGTAAGGTTTTCTCTTGAAGATTAACATGGGGGGGTAGTTTTGTTCTGTCTGCGCAAAAAACTAAAACTACAATGTAGTGAGTTTTTTCATGACTTGTTATTTTGATCACTACTGATTTGGTGCCTTTTGAATCTACTGTCCGATTTGAAGGCACATCAAAAGTTAGAGGCAATTCATCCATGTTTGCAATTTGATTAAGTTCAAAGTTAAATTTCCTTCTCGCTGATATGACAAATCTAAGGAATTCTATAATTTTAGCTTCATAGTCAGCTGGCATTTTTTGGGCTAGAGTGGTTTTTGTACGCATGCATAACCCATGTCTTTTCATAAATCTAAAACACCAAGATGGTGATCCAGTAAAATCTAAAATTCCATTAGCAGTTGTCCATTGTTTTGCTTCAAAAATTATAATTTTCGTAGAAACAGATACTCCCATGTTTCGATGATTTGTTACCCAATTTTTCATTTGTACTTCTAATTCTGGCAATTTTTCAAGGTGCGAACAGAATGTTTTCTTGTGTTTACATAGCAGTTTTAACTGTTCCTCTTGTTTTCTCTACTCGCAAACCATTTTTTTCTGTTTGTGATGGACCAAAATGTCTTTCTGCTGCTCTGTTTCCATACTGTTTTGCATAATTTATCACATTTAATTTATAACTCATGTTATATGAAAGTCTTTTTTGTTTTACACTCATTTTTTCTAATTTTAAGATAAAAATTTTAACGACTTATAATTCAAATGAACCGTATAAAAGCACATGGTTACACACTAATGACTATTGATGCTCTAAATTGGTGATTCACCCACATGCAGCGAGATAATTTAGGTACCTTCAGTGGCATACTTACTAATTTTATTAACATATTGCACCAGTAATTGAACTTCGCTAACAGCTCCGGTACAGTGTAAAGATTCATATTTTAATGTTACCTTCGGACCATAAGACTCACCCCAATTTTAAGTCAATTTTTCTATGTAAAAGGTGCATCTTATGGTCTGAAAAATACGGTAATTCACAAAAAAGTCCAAGCCTACTGACAAGGAGTATTGCTGCTGCTGTGTGACAATATGAAACCTCATACAGCTACAGGAACCCCGGAGAAATTCAAGAACTTTAGCAGAACTCTTTCAACATTCACCTTATAGTCCCAACCTTGTCCCATATGACTTTCACTGATGGTGAATATTTACCGTCAGTGAATATTTTATCTACTAGTTTGAACTAGTAGATAAAAAAAAGACTATTACTTCCTTGTTTATCCTGAGAAATCAGGATAAACAAAAATATAATTAAAAGATGTTAAAATACAGATCATTAACTATGTCATAAGAAGGGTAAAAAATCACTACCAAATAACTTCTTAAAACACCATAATTAGACTTGCTATATATAATGTCAAATGCAAGTATGGTTGATGACCTAGCTGATAGAGTATTCCATCTTTACTAACAGAAACTGTTTTGTAAAAGCAGACCTTAGAGTTCTTAGTTAAACTAAAAACATGGAGCTTGAATACCTACAGAATGCACTCTTAATTAAAAACGTTACACTGCAAAAAGTTTTATTAGCATGTTAAATCTCAGAGGCATCCAATAGTCAAGAAAATTTTAACTATAGAGGTGCTATCACACCTTATATAAAATATATGACTAACAGAGTAGCCCTGCTCTTCAATTAAAAAAGTTGCATTTACTTTTCTAAACAAAGTAGTAGCTGTCCCCCCTACAAGCACAGAAGTCAGCATCCGCCATTGAAAAAACTAGGAGCTATAAGATATATTATGCTTGGACAGATGGGCTGCTTGGGATAGCAAAATAGTTATACAGAAAAGGAAAGCACATAATTATGATTTAACTTCCACAAATCGGGGAAAAACAGAGTGTTATTTGTTAACTGCCATACACCTCATACATGGAAGTTCAAAAGAATTTTGGAAAAACACTGTGTGGATGTTGGTATACATTTATCTACACAGTGTAATCATAAGAACTGAAGTTTAACATTCCATCACTAGTGATCTTTTCTTATTAGACAGTTTAACTTAGTAGACGCACAATATGAAAAACAAATAGATCAATCAGTATCTCAGGAGCATGTAGTTAATCATTTTACTCACTTTGTACAATAAAGTTACAAATGATTCGGCAACAAGCAAGAAAATGATGAAGCTAAAGATTTGGGAGAGCGATTGTGGACAGGGAGCAAAAGTGACCAAAACATCTCATCAGATGAGATGTTTTGGTCACCTCATCATGGATGATGAGGAACACACATATATACATATTTACTAAATAACTTAAGGAAATTACAACGTAAAATAGAATATACATTAAATTAAACTTTAATGTATTTCCAATGTTTCGGCAACGTCACGTTGCCATCTTCAAAGGAACTTACAATAAAGACACGTGCATGCAGGCACTAAACACAGTAAATGAGAATGAAGCAAGGAAGCTATGGTTTTCCTAAAAGTCCTGATGGTGCTCCCTAGCGGGCTATGTAGGTATTCTTGGCCGTTGGGCTGAAGGTCTCCTGATGTATGCCTCCCAAATTTGGGGCAGTCTCATGTAACCAAAGTGCCTGCATGCACGTCTTTATTGTAAGTTCCTTTGAAGATGGCAACGTGACTTTACCGAAATATTGGAAATATATTAAAGTTTAATATATGTGGTAGTAGTTTAGGAAAAAGGAGGTAATTTAGAATGAAGAGCTGCTGTTGAGGTGAAGTGAGACTTTTTAGAAAGAAGAGCAACCTGCTAGAAAGAAAGAGAGAACACCAAGTAATCTCCACTCCTCCAGAACTGACAAATGTAAGGACATACTGTGCAGAGAAAATCCAAAGTTCTCAATCTTCAATTTCTTGTCTCTACCTGAGGGGACAGGAGAAAGTGTACTCGACTGCCTTGAACTTGAAAGAAGTGAACTGCTTGGTTGAGGAGCTCCTACATGCTTTCTCTAGAAGAGGCTATAAGATCATTGGCAAATGCCATAGCATTAACATTAATTGTGTCAGCAATGAGTTTCTTCACTCTCTTCCAAGCCATATTGGCTACTTGCCTGACACAACCACTGAAAGCAGGAGGTGAAAGCATAATGATTTCCTTGGCATATGCCCTTAAGTGCTGAGATGGACATTGATCTGAAGCCCAGAGCAATAGTTACAGAGTTTGCAAACTAAGTCTCTGAAACACGGGGCAAGGAAAGCTGGGCATCCTGCAGAAAACTATGCTCAAAATATAGCTAAGGGAGTGAAAGACCTTCTGGAAGTCCATGGATGCCATAAAGCAATACCATTCTCAGTACAGCCATTCACAGGGATGGAGGATCTGTCTAATATCATGCTGGATGTATGACTGAAGATGCTTAGCTAACACTTTATGAAAAAGGTGAAAGAACAGTAGCAAATGTAACTGGACAGTAATCTGAGGGTGTGGCACCTTCTGTCATTGGAAACACTGTTCTTGATTGGTGAAGATTGCTATACATTTCATAAATAGAAGTAGATCAATTAGATCTTCTAAGATAAGCAAAGGGACTCACCAAAGCTCCATAACAGTAAAGCAGTCTGGTCCTGCAGTTGATGAGGTGGCTGGAAGAAAAAACTTTATTTCATCAAAAGAAGAGGAACAGAAAAGTTCTGCTTCTAGAAGGAAGGACTAAATCAGGTAATTGCTATGAACCAAAGCCATAGCGGTAGAGTTGGAAAAGACATTCCTCCAAAAGTGGACAAACTCCTTGTGCATCTTCATTTGGAGAAGGAGATACTCCAAGCATCTTCAGTCATTACAGCACAAATACTTCTGTTCTTCTTATATAACATTTGCATTCAGGCATAAAGACAATTTCTCTCTTTCTGCTTGAACTGATGATGTAGGATGATATTCTACTAACTGGGAAGGAGGATGCTGCCTAGCATATTCTGTTTCCAAATAATGATTTCGCTTACAAATACATACTTCATTCAGTGACATAATAATTTTCTTTAAAATTCTGTGACTTTAAGTGAGAGGAGACTGACCCCAAGATGTAAGATGTTCTTGAAGAAGGGATGCAGCTGTACTAGCCCTACTGCTCTCTTATTATTATTTATGTTACAACTCTAGGGAGTCCAAAGACTCATCAAGGGAGGGCACCTACTCTACAGCACTGTCTCCACCACTCCATCAACGTCATCTAGTGCCCACTCTCACCACTAGTACTTTCAGTAACAATCACAAACATCCCTACGGTGGGATTCAAACCCACAGCCTTTTGGCTGGAGAGCGGATACGCTAATAAAAAAGGAGTGGTCAACGTATCTGCTATCATTCATTTCCACTTATAGTGGTAAATGGGAAATTGATAGCTACAAAACAGGAGGTATTACCTGCTCTGATGGGAGATCTTCTGTGTTAGAAGATCCCACTAGAGCAGGTAACAGCCAGAGAAGGAAAAAAAATTATTTATTGAATTGCTAATATTTCACTGGTTTTCTACTCAGCATCTCAAAGTACAAAATATAGTTGTGAAAAGCACTACACTAAAACATTTTAAAAACAATCCAATTTTAACTGACAGAGAACTAATGTCCCAACAAGGTGTCCTCTATGGGCTGTTTAACTCTAATGCTAATTTGGAGAAATCAGGCTATCTTTTCTTAGAATGACTGTTCCCCAAATCTTTCCCCATACCTCAACAATCATACTTATTAAGGTATGGAGAATGGTTCATAGCAGATGCTGATTATAAAATTAGTCACTAATTAACTTTATGGTTAACTGGCCCATAGAGGGTGCCTTGCTAAGACATTACTGTGTCAGTTACAAATTGAATTGTTTCTAATATTTTAGTGTAACGCTTGTCACAGTTATAATTTGTGCTTTGAAGATGCTGGTAGAAAAACAGCAAAATATTAATAAGTTCAATAAATTACCCCCCCTTTCTTGGTGTTGTTTATACCATGAAGTACTATTATGAATAATCACAAGTTCTTTATAGGATGGTAATTTATAATGCTATTTGCTGCTATTGTTTGCATTCCATCTAAAATAATCCATTAATATACAAAGTAAAACCATACAAATTTATATTTTTAAGCTGAAAGTTTCTGAAATTATACTTTATTAAAAGCTTTAAAATGAATGAATCATGACATTTACTAATTAAACTACAACCTAATTTAGTAAACAAAGCACAAGTGCATACACGAAGTGCAACTAATTACAGCTTTGATGGTTTCTTTTGTTTTCCCATTCTAGCATCTGAATATTCTCACCTACTGATCTAGCTCTGCACTGAGATGTTTAGAAGTCATAAGTCAGTGTAACATCATATCTTCAACGGCTAGTATTCCATGCTTAATGGATATATACCTATCCACTCATTGATATATCATTTAAAATCAGGAAAGATCATGGTTCTCCACAATAACTAGGCTATGGAGTGAATGTGGAATTTAACACATTAAATAAAGTTTTAGACCGTATATGTTTTTCCTGCAGATAAGATGCTATAACGTACTTGTTTTCTTGGATCTCATATAGCCATCTGGAAAAATTTAAAGACTAAGTTGTATAACTTATAACTTTAAAAGACTACTTAAATCACAAATGATTTATAACCAATTCAACACTTAATGATCTACTTAATGCCTACAGGAAAAAATATAATCGAAGTCCATCAAAATTACAAAACACTTATATTTATATTACTTTTCTTACCAGTGAGATTTTTCAAAATACTATGGTGAATACACATTTTATATTTATTATACATTTTGAATTTTTTTAACTATGACCTTCATTAAATTACTGATAAGTAGCTATGCACTGTTTCATCTTATTACAAACACAAATTACCAGCTCTAATTCTCCAGTACGTGGATTATAAACACGAATTTTCTTATCTTTACATGTTGTAACTAAACTACTGCCATCCCAGTTCCAGCAACAATGAAATATCAGATCTGGAAGATCCATTTCCGATAACATTTCTCCTGTGCCTATATTCCATATAAATATCTTGCAGTCAGATCCTGTTAAAAAGAAAATACAAATTTCAGTGAAGTAAAAACACACTGTGTTAGCATAGGTCAATTAAATGCTGCTTATCTATTCCTTTATTTGATTGAATAATCTTTATGAATAAAATATTGGTTAAGTATAAATACAGCTAACCTACATAATAAATGGACCCCATAGGAACTGAGGCAGACTGGATAATCAAAAAACTACACATTAGGTGTTTCCAAGATTTGTTCCATTCTCTATATTGAGAGGGGGAAAATAAAAAAAACCACTAACAGTCCTTATTTGGTTACATATTGACTGTAATGAAATCTAGGATTGAATAAAGATATCAAAATGTTCTTTTTAATGTAATCTGGAAATCCTGCTCTTGCTATTTCAAGTCACTTCATCTATGAAGTAGCTTGAAATAGCAAGTGGCTTTGATCTGACACTACATGGTGAAACTCGATTGCCACTTAAAAACAATCACAAATATCCATGATTCTGGTGGGATTTGAACCAGCATCCTGTCTGGTTGAAAAAGCAGGTAAATTAACTACTACAGGGATATCCTTTCACTATTTGTTTAGCCTACGATTGGAGGAAATGGTAAAAGAATCCATCTCAAAAAAAACATCTCTGTAAATGGACAAAGATTACATCATATGAAATATGCACATGGTATAGTATTATTTACAAGTACATGATAGAAAGCTATATGAAAACAGCAAAGATTATGCAATTTAAGTAAAACCAAAACAATGACAATAAGCAGAAACAGAGACTGGAAAGGAAATAAACTGGAATTGGTTACAAAAATGTAATTACTTAGAGCATCCAATCACAGACAATTATGAAGAAACTATATAACAGAGAATAAATCTATGGGAGTCTACTGTGATGACCAAGTAGAAATATTAGAAAAATACACATTTCTCCAAAAGAAGGTAAAAATGACGTATATGGTGAGTGATGTTTCCACAGTTATGGTGCAGAAGCTTGGGTTATCACATAAAAGTAAGAATTAACAGATACAACAGTATGGGCATATACAGAATGCCTACTGAGAGACTTCTGCAAATTCTCAAAAATGAAAGATACATATGGAGAGAACCAAGGAACCCATGAACTTCAGTTCAGCTATTAGATATATAGCTTATGTTTCTTACATTTTTCTCTGTATTCCTAAGGTTACTTGCTGGCTGCCTTATTAGAAACTTTTGATATGATTTCTTATTTTCCAGTAGAAATGCCTCTAATTTCTTGAGTCCATCATAATGTGGACTGACTGGGGATCTTCAGTTTGTTGATGATGCAAAGTTTGGAAGAATTATAAGTAGTATTGCTGATGTTAATTCCCTTCAGGGAGATTTGAATAGACTTTACTTGGACAAAGGAATGGAGGGGTTGTGGTTTTAATATCAATAAGTGTAAGTGTTGCATTTTGGAGTGCAGAAATATAAGGCTGTGTACTATTTCAATGGCACTGCAGGAAGTGGATGAGATTAGAGATTTGGAGTGATGGTTGACAGTAGACTGAAATTTACAGGACATACTGCTAGTGTTGCACATCATAGTTCTGCTATGATAAGAAGTACTCTAACATGTATAGATAAAGAAGTGGTTATGCCATTGTATAAAGCACTGGTCAGACCACACTTGGACTGTTGTGCTCAAATCTGGTGTGTGACGTGGAGACATTGGAGAGGATCCAGAGACGAGTGACTAAGACAATATCGGGATTTCTAAGACAATTTTGAATGCGGGCTATGGAGAGAGGTTGAAGAAATGTGGATTGCAGAGTTTGGTGAATAGGAAGAAAAGACGTGATATGATAGAGACATTTAAGTTAGAGGATTTTATCGGATTAATACAGATGAGATTATAAAAAGAGTAGAAGGAGAGCGGGGAAAAATCAGAGGTCACCCCTGGAAGTTATGTCAGAGTTTGGTGAAGAGGGGTGCGAGAAGTCAATTTTTTATATGGAGAATTGTCAGTGAATGCATTACATTCCGGAATGTGTTGTTAACGAAAGGAGTATTTAAGGATTTTAAGATTCAGTATGATAAATATGTTGTCAGTTGAATGAACCTCCATGATGAGCTGCTGACTCCATGGAGGGTGCAATAATAATAATAATAAAGTTTGGACTTCTCTATTCTTGCAAACTTCACATGCTTCCTGTTTGAATCAATTATTTTCTTCAGAGTTTGTCATTAAATTTCTAGGCATTGGTTTTTGTGTTCAAACTCTTTTTTCTTTTTGAATAACAGTTGTATATTTGAGTCCATATCAACTTTGATTCTTTTTAAAACACACACACACTTACATTTTTTATATATATATATATATATATATATATATAAGAGAGATAAGCTCTGTGTAAAGTAGCTAAACAAAAGTCATGAGAAGACTTTGGTAAGAATACAGAAAATAAATATCATGAAGGTGGCAAAATGTTCTGGAGGTTATCGAAGAAGCTTAGAAATGGAGGAAAGAGTACTGTAAAAGAAATATAAGATGATAAAGGTGATATGAAAACAACATAAGGCTATTTTAGGAGGAGGAATGGAGTAATTACTTTGAAAGACTGTTAAATGAACCAAGCAGTGAGAGAACCATACTAGAAAATTTTCAAGAGGAGTATATATCAATGCTTGAAGTAGAAAAAGCTTGGTGAAGAACAAGCTGGATTCAGGCCAAATAAAGGCTGTCAGGATCAGATCTTCACTTTACGACAAATAGTCGAGAAAGCATGGGAATACAACAAAGATTTGTATTTAAGTTTTGTTGATTTGGAAAAGGCATATGACAAGGTGCCAAGAGAGAAGCTATTCAATATGCTGCAGTTATATTGTGTCAATGGGGCATTATATCAAGCAATACTTAGTCTGTATTTGAGTTGTAAGTCAGTAGTTAGAATTAAAGGAAGTACAGGAAGATGGTTTAATGTTAAATCTGGTGTGAGACAAGGATGTACATTATCCCCTCTGTTATTCATATCTATATGGATCGCATTATGACAGAAAGTGGTATTAAACCTTATATTAAAATTGGAGATGTTAATCTCAGCTCTTTGCTTTATGCAGATGATGTTATACTTCTAAATAAATCCATTACAAGTCTGCAAGATTCCCTGACTAAAGTGAATAACTGTTGTAATAGATATGGTATGAAGGTCAGCATTAAAAAGACAAAGTCAATGAAAATAGGCATAAGCATTGAAAATATCAACTGCATTGTGAATGGAGAACCTATAGAATGAAACATTTCAGCTACTTAGACACAATTTTTAGGGAAGATGGTAAATTAAATATGGAAATAGACAATAGAATGAACAAAGCTGGTATGGTAGGAAGTCAACTGAATAAATTTATATGGAATAAGAGAGAAATTAGTGTCGAAACACTAAATTAGCTGTATACAAGATAGTGTTAAAACCAATTTTAACTTGATCTGAGAGATGGGTCAGAATAAAACACTTGACCAAAGACTAGAGACCACAGATATGAGAGTCCCGAGAAAGATTAGGGGCATGAACAGATGGCATCAATGGCAATATCATATTAAAAATGAGGATATTAGGAAAGAACTTGACACTGTCACCATCCAGGAATGAATTAGCAGAGCTAATCTCAGGTGGTATGGTCACTTAAACAGAATGGGCGAGGAAAGATTAGCAAAACCAGCATTCTCTGTCAGGTTGACAGGAAAAAGACACAGAGGAAGACCAAGATATAGGTGGATTGATACAGTAAAACGTGCCTTAGAAGATAAATATAAGATCTAATAATGTTAAAGTCTTGACAGGGAACAGACTGATTTGGAGGAAATTTGTAATAAAAAGTTAATAATGCTAAATATTTTTCATGTAGTACTATCACATCCTGTACCTCCCTTGAAGGTACATGGCAGGAATTTGATGATGATGATGAGGTAGAAAAAGCCATCAAAAACTTGAAATGTGGAAAGACAGCTGAGTAGATGATATTCGACCAGAAATGCTTAAAAAGGGAGCTATAAAAGTATTGCGGTAGCTATGCTGCATAATTCAGAGGATGTTTTCAGAAGGTCAAATTCCAATTATTGGAATAGAGCTCTCATAGTACATATCCATAAAAAAAAGGGAATAAAACTGAATTTGAGAATTACAGAACAATTCTAAGTAGGATTTATGCAAGCATACCTGAAAAGAGGATGAGATAGATCATGGAAGAGAACCTTGGAGAAGAAGAACAAGCTGGGTTCAGGACAATAGAGGTTGTCAGGATCAGATTTTCACTTTAAGACAAATAGTTGAGAAATTGTGGGAATACCACAAGGATCTCTACTTAAGTGTTGTAAATCTGAAAAAGGCATAT
Source organism: Typopeltis vanoorti (assembly GCF_054136105.1). Lineage (NCBI taxonomy): Eukaryota > Metazoa > Arthropoda > Arachnida > Uropygi > Thelyphonidae > Typopeltis > Typopeltis vanoorti. The sequence goes on from NC_143568.1 coordinate 92,219,684, forward strand.
GACAAGGTGCCCACAGAAAAGCTTTTCTAAACACTACAATTATATGGGATGAATGGAACATTATACACAACAATACATAGTCTAAGCCATCAGTCAGCACTTAAAAGATGGTTTGATGTAAAATCAGGGGTAAGACAAGGTGGCACATTATCTCCACTCTTATTCATCATTTATATGGATCAAATTATGAAAGAAAGTGGCATTAGGTCTGATATTAGAATTAGAGATGTTCAACTTAGCTCTTTGCTTTATGCAGATGATGTTGTACTCCTAAATACATCTAGTGCAAATCTCCAGAATTCACTAACGAAATTGAA